>NC_057801.1:541245000-541272509 GCF_018294505.1 Triticum aestivum
GTCGTTACCTTCCTTGAAGGGGGAAGGGGGGACATCGTCGATGAGTGCAGGTGGTTAACACTCCTGGCGGCGATTTTCATGCGCTTCTCCTCGACGACACTCTAGCGGCGTTTGCAGTTTACTCTTGTGCGTTTTTCGTTTGCATCTTTGGTGTGTTTTGTCATGTTTTTTTTTCAATGAGCTCTCGAGGATTTCCTCAACACCTTGCACCCTTGTTCGGCCGATTGGCTTTATTTTAATATAAAGCGGGACAAGAGCATGTTCCAGGAATTCTCCATCATCTCTTTCTGTTTTATTCATCTTTGTGGTTAATTAATGGACGCACATACAAGTTACAACTTCTTCCACCACCCACCAAAAATCGCATGAACCCGAAATCTGAAACAAAGAAACGCAAACCAAACCCCACAGCGACAGCATCACATATGTACACGAGCGACGATTCCTTGATCACCCGCTCGTAAGGAGTATTCAGTACGTCTCGTCACCCCCGGCTGGTACGTCTGCCAGTGGTGCGCCTGCTGAACCCCTCCGTGGTTCCGCGTCCCGCCTCGCCGCTGGCCCCCTCGGCGGCGCCCCTGCCGGTGCCGGCTCTGTGCGGGAAGTCCGTCATGTCCTCCGTGTCCGCCGCGCTGCTGGCCGTGTACTCGCTGGACGGGTTCAGCCCGTACTCGCTGGTCGGCGCGCTCATCTCGCTGCTGGCGTACTCGCTGATGGTGCCGCCGGCCGTCCCGGTGCCCGGCCCGAACGCCATCCTCCTGAGCCGCCTGACTTCGTCCGTGTTGCCGCCCCCTGAGCGATGCATCGCGCTCTGGCCCGGCGCCATGCCGCCGTTCAGGTCCTCCGCCGACAGCTCGCCCTCCAGGTACCGAACGATCTGATCACATACCATTGACACGAGCGAGTCACTTTGCTTGCTAATGAAGTACAGCGGCGGCGGCGCCAATTCAATGTGCAAACCGCGGGAGAGAAAAGACAGACTGTAGGCGAGGGGATTGGGCACGCACCTGTGCCATCCGCGGGCGAGAGCGCGCCGTCTGGCGCACGGCGGCGGCGGCGCAGGCGACGAGTCGCGCCATGTCGTAGGCGTCATAGTTGGTCCCCAGCTCCGGGTCGATCAGCTCCTCGTAGTTTTCCTCCTCCAAGGCCTTGGTCAGCAGGGGCTTTGCCTGTTCGGAACCCATCGAGGAAACGAATCTGTTACTACTCGCTGCATTTGCGGTGGGAGGTAGACATCCGACGATCAAGTGGGATCAAACAGGATCCTACTCTACACAGTTCTACTCGTTCAAACACGAGTGGATAAGTTTGCGAGAAGGAATTAAAAGGGCGCAACCATCTCAGTACTAAGGACACTCACTAACAGTTCTTCCTTGTAAAAAATCAGGCGATGGATGGTTTGGCAACTCACCCAAGTAGCCAATGTTTCTGGCTGGTGATCTGAGGATGCCATGATAGGCTTCCGTCCGGTGATGAGCTCCAGAAGCATCACGCCGAAGGAGTAGACGTCGGACCGGTCGGTTACTTTGCCGGTGGCGTAATATTCCGGAGCCAGGTATCTGTAGATGGAAGTTTTGACACAACACAAGATTAGTCCACATGTTCCCATGATTCATATACACGGGCAGTTTGTTGGGCTTCTGAGGACTAGGAGTAGTAATCAACCGTCTTACCCAAAAGTTCCCATTACGCGCGTAGAAACAGCAGTATGTTCTGCTTCTTGGCATTTTGCCAGCCCAAAATCTGCGACCTGCACTTAGCAAGAGTTAGATACAAGCAGACGATGCATCAATTGTTGTTGTTGGGTTTTGACGATTTACTTACCTTGGGCTCATAGTTGTAGTCGAGGAGGATGTTGGCCGCCTTGATGTCACGGTGGATGATCTTAGGATGACCTGAGATCAAAGCCAGACATTCAAATATTCAGTGCCAGAACAGCCTCAGGCGACAAAATCCGTATCAGAATGAAATGAACTCACAGTCTTCGTGCAGATACGCGAGGCCCTTCGCCGAGCCGACGGCGATCTTCCACCGGCGAGGCCAATCCAGCGTCGCGCGGGCGCTCCCTGAGACCACAGCCAAAACCAACCTCTTGTGTCAGTCGGTCGGTCCCAGCACTTCCAAAACCAACAGAGCAGTTCGATGGGTGTGCGTACCGTGGTGCAGTTGGGACTCGAGGGTCTTGTTGGGGACGTACTCGTAGACGAGGAGGCGCTGCTCGGCGTGGATGCAGAAGCCGACGAGGGAGACGAGGTTCTTGTGGTGCACGCGGCTGATGATGTCCACCTCGGCGCGGAACTCGCGGTGGCCCTGCCCGCTGCCGGCGCGCAGCTTCTTGATGGCCACCTCCTGCCCCTTCACCGTGCCCTTGTACACGTGCCCGAACCCGCCCTGCCCCAGCAGGTTCTCCTCTGCGAACCCATCCGTCGCCGCCGCCAGCTCGTCGTAGCCGAACGTGCCGCCCGTCATGGCCGGGAGCGGCGGCCCGCCCGGGTCGCCGCCGCTGCTCTGCGCCCACGAGTGCATCAGCGGCGGCGTCGACGACGGCGTCGACAGCGGGTGCGACTGCTGCAGCGGCGTCGTCGGCTGCCTCGGGTCGTAGAAGAAATCCGCTGGCACGAAAAAGCGATCGGTCAGTTCATCACTCGCACCAACACATTCAGAATCTGAATTTCAGACGACAGATGTTCAGTTTCTAGATGGAAAATCGGCATCCCGCGTAGCACTGACGAAAGGAAGTGGAGCACTAATCAAGTCGGTTACGTGCTTCGCGCGCTGGCACGCTGCGCCGTGCCGCGGCGCAAGTCGCTGTCAGCCTGTCGCCAGCACCGTGCCGTAACATCAGGAGAGAATGGCGCGCGGACTCGCACTAGCACCGCGCGTCAGTTAACGCGTTGTTTGCAGTTGCACCGATCGACGACGTCACATGATGGCATGGCATCGCGGAAAAAGTCACGCGCGTGTCAAGAATGGCGTTGTCCGACCGGGCATATGCAGCATGTACAGTAATGTGTACGCACCTCGGGTCTCCGGCCTTCGGCGACGGCGCCGCCTAGACACGAAGCAGAATATCAGGGCGGCCGCGAGCCCGAGCAAGACCACCGCCCCGACGGCCACGCCCACGCCCACCGCGGTCCCGCTGCTCGACGACGACCTGGCTGAGGTCGACGGCGCGGACGCTGACTGCGGCGGCGGCGGCGGAGACAACGTTAGAGGTGACGGAGGAGGCGCTGCTGCAGCTGGGGCGTCGTTCGGGGGCGGCGGCGAAGATGGGACGTCTTCAGGAGGTGGCGGCGTGGCGTCAGGCGGCGGTGGGGATGAACGTGGCACGCCCGTCGGGGGAGGTGGGGATGATGGCGGCGGCCGGCTAGGAGTTGGAGTTGGTGTTGGTGTCGGAGTTGGCCTTGGTGGAGGTGGGGATGGAGTTACCGGCGTTGGGTTTGGCGTCGGTGTTGGCCTTGGTGGAGGTGGCGATGGTGTTACTGGCGTTGGGTTCGGCGTCGGCGTTGGCCTTGGTGGAGGAGGATTCACGGGGGGGTTGACCGGAGGATTCACCGGTGGGTTCACTGGAGGAGGCGTGCTGGCGCCGTCCGGGGGAGGTGGATTTACCGGTGGCGGTGGCGTCCCGGCGGCGTCCGGGGGAGGTGGGGTGACCGGAGGCGTCCCAGAGGCGTCCGGGGGTGGTGGCGTCCCGGCGGCGTCCGGAGGAGGTGGAGAGACCGGCGTAACAACGGGTGGCGTCGGAGCTGGAGTCGCCGGCGGCGTCCCGCCAGCGTCCGGAGCAGGTGGAGAGACCGGCGTAACCGGCGCCGGAGTCACTGGCGGCGTCCCTCCAGCGTCCGGAGCAGGCGGGGAGACCGGCGTAACCGGCGCCGGAGTCACCGGAGGAGATGGACCGGACATGGTGGCTGCGACGTGGTGCAAGTGCCTAACGTTAAACCATGCTACGACTGGCTACGACCAATATAGCGATCGACGGCCGACGGCTGTGAGAGGAGAGAGGAGACGGCTAGCAGAGCGAGGCGCCGATGCAAACGGCAAACACATCTATGGGCCGCGAGCAGTTTAGCCGTTGTGTGGTTTTGCTCGGTATGGTCGTGTACAAATCTCCATTGCTTGCGTGGTTCAGACGACAGAATTGTCTTGCCTCTCTTTTCTTTCTTTTTCTAGCATCCACTACCCAGGGTTTGTTCGATCAGATTGACCGTGCCAAAGTCAATCAGTGAGCCCGATCGATCATTTTTTGTTAGCACTAGCCTCCCCGTGCTAATCATGCCTAGGTTTGGATATTTTCAAAAAAAAAATGCCTAGGTTTGGATGGCAGGTAGACCAGGTCAGATCGATGGTACAGCAGAGCACGCGACCAGCAGCTGGCTCAGCAACCTCACCAACTTCTGCTGCCTTGGCCGTGCGACAGTGCCTGACGGCTCGTTTGCATAGCTAGCGTGCTGGACTAGCGACTAACCAAGTTGCGCTGCAGCTGGCTCGTAGGAGGAGTACTTTTCGGAGCAACTGTAGCGGCGGAAACATGTCTGAATTGTTATGTCGAGGCGTGTGCCTATTCCATATCTCATAGTATTTCCAATCGAATGTACCCGCGCTATATCTTCTCGAGATGAGTAAAATGCATCCTCTTATAAGAGCAGAGTAAGGCTAATGCATCATCTGAATTTAATTATTTTTAATAATAATACAACGAACAATCGGCTATAAATAGTTGTCACGTCGCCTATAAGCCGGCATGTATAGTAGTACTAAGTTATATATGTGCTATTATATTAATAGCTAGCCAACCTCACAAACTGTTTTGGAGTCCGAGCTATAGTTGACTCTTAATACATACCCCGCTTTCTTTCTTTCTCTCCTTCAACTATGCAAATATATAATATTTAAACTCTTAATAGTATGCTTTCATCACCTTATTGTATTTGCTCTAACTAAACTTATCGACAAGTTCATAACCACCAATGCATTTTACTCTTTCAAGAACTCTTATTGAAAATGCAGTTTGGAGCAAGCGATGGCAGGAGGCACGCGACAGGCTGAGCTGTGGCGGAGCGCGAATGATGTGCATGGCTTATTGCGATACGTATCATCGTGATCGCCCTCTAGTGTTTGAATTTGGGCCGGCTCATTAGGGGCAGGCGAGCGGTTCCGCGAAGGCAGCGAGCGGTTTTCTGAACATTCTAGAAGCTTTTCATCTGGTTTTGGGAAGCTTCTAGAACGTTATTTTCCTATGGTTTTCCTAAGTGATTTTTCTGATTTCTTCAAGTTTTTTCCTTTCTTTCCTTTTGTGTTTTATTATTTGTCTTGTTTATTCCCTTTCTATTGTTCCTTTTCTTTTTAAATTCGCTGACATCTTTTTGAATTTGAAAATATTTTTTGAATTCATGTACCTTTTTCGAATTTGAGAAACAGTTTTCTAAATTTGACAATATTTTTGAATTCATGAACAACAAGCAATTTCTATAAAACGAACACTTTTAAATTTACAAACTTTTTATTTTTCGTATTCATGAACAATTTTTGAAATCACGAACAATTTCTGAATTCTTGATATTTTTTTTAAATACTGGGGATAATTTTAGAAGTAATTAAAAAAAGGCAACTACTCTGCGTGGGTCGACTTGCCTAATTTGGGCTGGTCACAGCGCAACTCTTTGATTAGATGCTAGACGGCTGTTCGACGAGCCAGCTCGGCAGCCCGTGACCCTCTCTCGACTTCCTCCTCACTCTGTTTCTCCCACACCGTTGGCACATGCCCCTGCATGGCTCGCGCTCATCGCGCCCATACCCGCGCTACCAGCAAGCTCGAAGCACGTCGCCGGTGAAGCACTTCCATCCACCGCCGCTGCTCGTCCCGACTTGCCGCACTTCGATCCAACGTCGCTGCTCGCCTACCTCGCCGCACTGCTGGCCCCTCGATGTAGCTCCGCTGCGCCGACGCTCGGCCCGCGCTCTCTATGGTTCCAGCAAAAATAGGTGCCAGTTGTAGCAAAAGAAATTGTTGCATGAAGCTCCGCCGCGTGCCCTTAGTTGTTGTGGTATTTGTCGTCGCATCTCACGACCCGGAGGTTGCCGCGTCCCTTGTAGCAAAACGAGCCGATGGTTGAAGCTTTTTGGGTGGCTGGTTCCAGCTTTTGCCGGGGCAGGGGGTCGATTGCAGCTTTGGACTCTCCGGTTGTAACACGCCGCGCCGACGGTTCCAGCAAATATTGTTGCCGGTTCCAGCATTCTCGGCTCGCGGTCGCACGCCGCCCGTCCCGTCGCAGCTCCTCTCGTCGCCGGTTGCAGCTCACGCAACCATGGTTCCAGCAAAAAAAGCTAGTTCCAACATTCTCGGCGCACGCCGCCTGCCCCATCATATCGCAGCTCCTCTTGTCGCCGGTTGCAGCTCGCCGCAACTGTGGTTCCAGCTTACCCGTGGCCGTTTGCAGCACGGACCCGCCGGAGTGCGCGCGACCGCAACAAGTGAGGACGGCGAGTGTGCGGTGTGCCCCACGGCCAGGTCATCGCCGTGGCGAGGCGTCCGCCTGCCGGTGCCGAACTTGCTCGATTCACGGCGTCCTAGCTCGCTGGCCATCGAGCATGCAGCCCGCAGTCCCGCGGTCATCCCGACGCCGACGACCTCGCCTGAAGGTAACGGTTTTACGCGAGGTGGTGCGCGGCCGCATTACCGACGAGCTGCTAGGCAGGCGTAGAGAGATAAAGGGAAGGAGGGAGGCACACTGTTGGCCAAGAAAAACGAGTGGCTCACAGCGATTTGCGCGAGAGATAAAAAAGGGATAGAAATACAACGGTAGTAGGTCCTACTAGTCCTGGGTGGATGTTTAAGCGAGCGAGCGGGACCGGCCGGTCCGCCAATTATAAATGTTTCCCTTAAAAAAACTGATTTTTGTTTACAAACTCATGAGCATTTTTAGAATCCAGGAACAATTTTTCAAAATTGTAAATATTTGTGAATTTGCGGAAAATTTTAAAATTTGTGAAACTTTTTAAATTCGAGAACTTTTTTCCAAAGCTGTGCATTTTTTTTAACTTATGAACATTTTTTGGTTTTCTTAATGCAGTGGGCAAAAGGGAAAAACAGAAGGAACAAATCCTACAGATCCTACCTAATAGCTAATGGTTTAATCTTGATTAGCGACATGGTTTACTGAAGTAGGAGTACGAAAGTTTCAGAAAATCAGGGCTGCTTCGTGTACGCACCTGGAGTGCCGGACGGGGGCACCCTAGGGCGACGGCGCCGCCTGGCCAGGAAGAAGAAGATGACGGCCGCGAGGCCGAGCAAGACCACCGCCCCGACGGCCACGCCCACGCCCAAGCCCACCGTGGTCCTGCTGCTTGACGAGGACTTGGCCAAGGTCGCCGGCACGTCCGTTGAGAGCGGCGGAGGAGGCGGAGACCACGTTAGAGCTGACGGCGGAGGCGCTTGTTCAGCTGGGGCGTCGTTCGGGGCCGGCGGTGAATATGGGACGTCCTCAGGAGGTGGTGGCGTGGCATCAGGCGGTGGTGGAAATGAACGTGGCACGTCCGTCGGCGGAGCTGGGGATGATGGCGGCGGCCTGGGAGGAGTTGGCGTCGGTGTTGGTGTTGGAGTTGGAGTTGGCCTTGGTGGAGGTGGGGACGGTGTTGCTGGCGTTGGGTTTGGCGTTGGCGTGGTCCTTGGTGGAGGCGGCGACGGCGTAACTGGCGTTGGGTTTGGCCGCGTCGGCGGCCTTGGTGGAGGTGGCGACGGTGGAGGCGGTGGAGGAGAATTCACCGGGGGTTGTACTGAAGGTTCCGGCGCTGGAGGATTTACGATGGTCGGGGGTTTCGCGGTAGTAGGCGGAACAGCTGCTACCTGAGGAGGCAGTGAAGGTGGAATTGCTACCGGAGGAGGTGGTGGTGGAGCAGTCACCGGAGAAGGCGGAATTGCTACCGGAGGCGGAGGAGGTGGTGATGGAGTCACCGGAGTAGGCGGAATGGCTACCGGAGGAGGTGGTGATGGAGTCACAGGAGGCGGGGGAGTGGCTTCCGGAGGCGGTGGTGATGGAGTCACTGGAGGAGGCGGATTAAACATGCTAGTGTCTGGAGGAGGTGGGCTATTCACTGGAGCCACCGGAGGCGTCACGACGGGATTGTCTGGAGGAGATGGAGTCACCGGCGTAACCGGCGGCGTCGGAGATGGAGTAACTGGTGTAACAGGCGGCGTCGGAGATGGAGTAACCGGTGGCGACCCGCCGGCGTCCGGAGGAGGTGAACTAGACATGGTGGCTGCGGCTTGGTGGTGCAAGTGCAAGTGCCTTAAGGTTTAACTGTGAGCAAGGCTACGAGTTACGTCTAAATAGTATACTGATGGGCAAAGAGAGGAGAAGAGAGGAGAAGACTCAGTACGGGCTGGACGCAGTTAGCGATGAGGTGGGTTTGCTTAGTTTGGCCATGCAGAATTCTTCTCATGACTTCGCTTACTGGGTTCAAGCGACAGCAACATATCATACGAATTTGGGGCTTCTGTAAAAGAATAGGCTCGTCTCTTTCCTTTCTTATTCTAGTATCCACTATCCAGGGTTAGTTAGATAAGATTGACCGGGCCAAAGTCAACGAGCATGAACGATCATTTTGTTACATTTTTTTTCTATTTTTCGGGCAACTGCAAAAAGAAAATTTGGTTTCGGTCAAGATGCATGCTCAAAGATGCGGACATGGTGGCTGGGCGGAGGCAAGTCCGAGGGTTGACCGTGTGGGCGCAGGGTGGGGTAGGGGTGCGGTACGCCGGCGAGCCGTGAGCCGTGAGCTGTGGAGATGAGTCCGCGGGTTGATGGTGGGGGTGCACACGTGGGGAGGAGTGGTTTTTAGGGTGTGACTTTGGCAACGACGACTTAACGGGCGTAGAGGCTCGGGCAGGGCAGGCCGACGAGGCGACTCGAATAGAGAGGGGCATCGACATCGATCATGGGTGAAGCGAACACTATGAGGCCAGTGATGATGGGCGAACTAACATGGGTGGGAGAAAGACGGGGAGAAGAGGAATGAATACAAAGCATTGGTGACTAAGAGTAGTTTTTTTAATTGGGGGTGAAAGATAGGTGCCCCTTTTTGTTAGCATTGGGGTAGTGCTAATCATGTCAAGTTTAGAAAATCTATACCAGAAATGACATTTTATCATGAATGTAATATACTGTGCATGTATCTATCTTATTTTAAAATACGCACGAGCATATGTATCATGCATGCATCTATCATCTATTGTTGGTTTGAGATTCGTGGCATGTTTTTTGATTGTCCAAAGTTTGTTTTGTTTCATAGTGTTACATTACCTTTTCTTTTTCTTGTTTTGGAATGTATCATGTGTTTCTCTTGTGTACCAACAAATACGAGTGCACTTGTCCCATAGTGGATTATTTGGTACATAATGAAACATGACGATGCATTCTGAAACCAGAAAAAAAACATTATATAATACTCCCTTTATAAAGTAATGATCTAAACGCTCTTATATTTCTTTACGGAGGGAGTACTTTGAAACAATTGTCAAAAGCCATAAAATATAGCACGTATCTCAAAGTAACAATTGAAGGCGAATCCATGCATGATATTTCACATGGATGATGGACGGTAGAAAAGGCACTCTTGGATCGATCCAACAATTATCATGTGACAAGCAACCAAGGTTTTGGCTATCAGATAGATCGATCCAACATTTATATCTATGGCCGGGCCATGGACTGGGGGTATATTAGCAGGCCAGTAGTCGGCCCACTAGGCCACAATGCGGCCCATGCCTGCTACCTGACAGATGGCCTCGTCAGAAGGCGCAACCATGTTGGTGGTCAAGGCACGCATCCTGAGGATCTCGAAAAATTCCATCCGGTAATAATAGACCTAGCACTCTTATAAACCCTAGGCATTGCTCCTTATATAAGGCGAGACTAGGGCTAGACTATATATAATCTTGAATAGATATTTACAGTGAGTACCATGTTCAAGTAACCTCACATAGACACCGACATAACCGTGACATCCCATCAAGGTGGAGGTAGAGGGTGGACAGGGTGGGCCGTAACCTCACATAGACACCGACATAACCGTGACATCCCATCAAGGTGGAGGTAGAGGGTGGACAGGGTGGGCCACGACCCACCCTGAGATTTTTTGAATAGCTTTATAGCATAAGAAAAAAGGTAAAACATATTTTATATGAACAATTCTATTATTGGCCCACCCTGACTAATTGGGCTAGATCAGCTACTGTCAAGTAGTGATGTTTACTTGACATGAGTGTTCGATGGGGTGTTACGCATAATTCTACGGAGGGGAGGGGGAAACCAATCTCTCTGAAAGTACGTAATTTTTCACGGCCTCGAATCCAAGCAGGACTAAAAGATTGCGGTGTGCAAGGTCAATGCACAAGACCTGCTTTTATCCTAAGGTGTTGAGAACGCGATTACCGAGCCGTAACGAATTTTGCCGCCCGGTAACCAAAACCCCGCGAGCAGCTCGCTCAGCAACCTCACCAACTTCGGTTGCCTACTCGCAACAGCAAGGCCTGATGGCTCATTGTCATTGTGTGTAGTACTAGTGATTTTCATGTTGCGCTGCCGCTGACTTAATCTTTTCCAGCGAATTGTGAAGGCGGAAGCATGTCTGGATTGTTATTTTTTTTGTCTGGATTGTTTTTTTTTTTGAATAAGGCAAAAGACTGGCCATTTTCATTGATTAAAAGAGAAATTTGTGAGATAGACGCCGCTCAAGCGGCACAAATGCTAACTAATTACTCTCGCGGCATTACATTACACAAATGCTTGACACCCGCAATAGCCCAAAGCGATGCCTCCTCCTTAATAAGGTTAACAATCACGGCCACCGGTGCCGCTTTATTTCTAGACACGCGCATTCCTTTCTTTCCAAATCTCCCATCCAACAAGGTGGATCAACGATGAGAGAGCCTTTCTTTGATGAGCAATGTTGATGATTCCTTGCCACCAAGCTTTAACCGATTGTTATTTACGTTTGTACTTGTTCCACTCCAAATGTTCAATCCAATGTTGCGTAGGACTATATCTTCTTCGAGAACTATACAAAAGTGCGGTCGTTCGAGCGCGGATTTCTAGCTTTCGGGCTCCCAGGGAGCCCAAATTTTTGAAAAATATATCAAAATTTGAATTTTAAAGTCCCAAAAAAATATGAACAAATAAACATGTACATGAGTGTATATTGCATGTTTGTAAAAAAATTCATGATGAAATGTTTTGACGTGAGCAACACACAAAAAACCACAGTACGTGTGTATTTTTTTGTTCAGAATTGTTTGTTTGAATTTTCAAAAATGGGGCTCGGATTGAGTAATCAAGCTGCAAAACGCCGGATCAACACTTTTTGCTGTTCTGTGCGAGGAAAGAGCTGGTTCAGCAAGATCATCATTTTATTGAAAGTACTAATTTCCCGTTTCACATGGGCTACTTCGTGTATGCAATATGTATAGTACGTGTACGCACCTGGGGTCCCCGGCGGCGGTACCCTACGGCGACGGCGCCGCTTGGAGACGAAGAAGAAGATCAGCGCGGCCGCGAGGCCAAGCAAGACCACTGCCCCGACGGCCACGCCCACGCCCAACGCGGTCCCGCTGCTTGACGAGGACTTGGCGGATGTCGACGGCGCTTCTGCTGACTGCGGCGGCGGCGGCGGATAAAACGTAAGAGCTGAGGGCGGAGGCGCTGTTGCAGCTGGGGCGTCGATCGGGAGCGGCGGCGAAGATGGGACGTCCTCAGGAGGTGGAGGCGTGGCGTCAGGCGGCGCTGGGGAGGACGGCGGCGGCCTGCGAGGAGTTGGTGTTGGCGTGGGAGTTTGCCTTGGTGGAGGCGGGGACGGTGTTACTGGCGTTGGGTTTGGCGTCGGCGTGGGCCTTGGTGGAGATGGGGACGGTGTTACCGGCGTTGGGTTCGGCGTCGTTGGCGGCCTTGGTGAAGGTGGTGGCGGTGAAGGCGGTGGAGGAGAATTCACCGGGGGTAGCACTGGAGGATTCACGATGGTGGGAGGATCCGCCTGGACCGGAGTAGGCGGAACTGCTACCGGAGAAGGCGGAATTGCTACGGGCGATGGAGTAGGCGGAACTGGAGTAACCGGAGATGGGGTCACCGGAGTAGGCGGAACTGGAGTCACCGGTGATGGGGTCACCGGAGTAGGCGGAACTGGAGTCACCGGCGGCAACCCGGCGTCCGGAGGAGGGGGGCTGGACATGGTGGCTGCGGCGTGGTGCAAGTGGCTAGCGTTGAACTATCTCCACGTCTACGACTTTACGACTAATATACCGACTGATGGGCAAGAGAAGAGACAAGAGTAACGCGAGGCGCCGGTGCAAACACATCCGTCTATGAGCTGGATGCAGTTAGCCATTAGGTGTTTTGCTTGCTGGGTTCAAGCGACAGCAACATATCATGTACGAATTCTTCACCTACGAAATCATACTATCATACTAGGAACCAATTATGGCTTCCTGTAAAAGAATGGGATCGTCTCTTTTCTCTTCCTTATTCTAGTATCCACTATCCGGGGTTGTTAGTGTAATGCCCTCGATGCGACTATATCTCCCACGTGTCGAGGCACGACTTAGAGGCATAATTGCATTGAACGCATATGTCGCCAGTGAGGTAATCTTCACACAACCCATGTAATATATAAAGGAAAGACATACATAGGTGGCTTACAATCGCCACTTCACACAATTACATGAATAAAGCATTACATCAACCAAATACAAACAGGGTCCGACTACGGAACCAAAATAAAAGAAGAACCCCAAATGCGACAAAGGTCCCCGATCGACCCCAACTGGGCTCCACTACTGATCAACTAGCACGGAAACAACACAAAGGACAAGATCTTTAACGAGCTCCTCCTGAGCTTGGTTGCGTCATCTGCACGGACTCATCGGCACCTGCAAGCTGGTTTTGGAAGTATCTGTGAGCCACGAGGACTCAGCAATCTCACACCCGCGAGATCAATACTATTTAAGCTTATGGGTAAGGTAAATGTATGAGGTGGAGCTGCAGCAAGCGTCTAGCATATATGGTGGCTAACATACGCGAATGAGAGCGAGAAGAGAAGGCAAAGCACGGTCGATAAAGGTATGATCAAGAAATGATCCTATAGCAACCTACGCCAAGCATAACTCCAACAACCGTGTTCACTTCCCGGACTCCGCCGGAAAGAGACCATCACGGTTACACACGCGGTTGATTCATTTTAATTAAGGTCGACTTCAGGTTTTCTACAACCGGACATTAACAAATTCCCATCTGCCCATAACCGCGGGCACGGCTTTCGAAAGTTCAAATCCCTGCAGGGGTGTCCCAACTTAGCCCATCACAAGCTCTCACGGTCAACGAAGGAATAGACCTCCACCCGAGACGTTCCGATCAGGCTCGGTATCCCGGTACAACAAGACATTTCGACAGGGTAAAACTAAACCAACAACACCGCCCGAATGTGCCGACAAATCCCGATAGGAGCTTCACATATCTCTTTCTCAGGGCACACTCAGATGAGACATCCTACGAGTAAAATCATCCCTCAAGTTGCCCCGAGGTGGCCCCGCAGTCTACTCGGTCGGACCAACACTCAGAGGAGCACTGGTCCGGGGGGGTTAAAATAAAGATGACCCTTGAGTCTGCAGAACCCAAGGGAAAGAAAAGGCTAGGTGGCGAATGGTAAAACCAATGTTGGGCATTGCTGGAAGAGCTTTACTTAAGGCGAATTGTCAAGGGGTTCCCATTATAGCCCAACCGCGTAAGGGACGCAAAAATCCGGGAACATAACACCGATATGACGGAAACTAGGGCGGCAAGAGTGGAACAAAACACCAGGCCTAAGGCCGAGTCTTCCACCCTTTACCAAGTATATAGATGCATTAATTAAATAAGATATATAGTGATATCCCAACAAGTAACATGTTCCAACAAGAAACAACATCTCCATGTTCCAACAAGGAACAAACTTCAATCTTCACCTGCAACTAACAACGCTATAAGAGGGGCTGAGCAAAGCGGTAACATAGCCAAACAATGGTTTGCTAGGACATGGTGGGTTAGAGGTTTGACATGGCAATTTGGGAGGCTGATAAGCAAATGGTAGGCATCGTAGCATTGGCATAGCAAAGAGTGAGCAAACTATCATAGCAAACATAGTAGTGATTTCGAGGGTATGATCATCTTGCCTTAAATCCCGCAATGAAGAAGAACGAGTCCATGAAGAAGACAAACGGACGTAGACGAACGGTTCCTCACAAACGCAACGTTGTCGGAAACAACCCGAAGAAGCACACCGGAAAGAAGCAAACAACATAGTAAACAACAAACACATCAACATGGCATGAAGCATAAACGAGTATGATGCATGTCCGGTTTAATGATACATGTCATGGCAAAATGCACAAGCAATCCTACAAATTAAGTGGAGCTCAATATGCAACGAGTTGCATATTGACAAAACACCACATCAATTATTTAGTTCTCTCTTGTTTATGTACCCAACAATATTAAATGTTATTAAACAGGGCAAGCGGGTGAAGCAAATGAAAACTACCTATCTAGTCAAGGTTAAATGAGGCCGGAAGCAACGAACAACAATTCAGGAAACTCCCCATATGTCATTTAGTAATTTAAGGCAACCACAATTTTAAACATTTTAAATGTTGTTATCATGATGCGGATGACATATACAAGTTTATGCTTTTTTTATTGGAAATGTTGACATGAGCATGTTATGAAGCATTAGTCGCCATGGCGGAATGAAAAGGGTGCCACGGCGGCGAAACAGAAATGGTGCCACGGCAACATTCCGAAAATGATGCCACGACGGCATATCCGAAAATTGTGCCACGGCAACATATCGGTTCCGGTAACTCGATTGAGATGTCGATGCAAGAGAGAAGTGTGCGGATGTGCGCAACATGCTAGAGATGGTGGGGTGCTCCCGACTTCCGGGTTCCCACGGGACGGCAGCATGGAAAACGAGTGACAATTCGGACACGGTGCAAACATACGGTTCATCTCATACATGCAAGAGCATCTCATCGCGGTCGTCTCGGGTTATACCTTTGAAGCGAGCGTTTTCGGGGCGGATCGAGTTCGGTACGAAGTAGGGGAAGTAGACGTTCGCGGGTCGTCGAGGGAAGTAGTGGTACATGACGACGGTAGTGGAAGTAGTGGTACATGGCGACGGTAATGGTACACGTTCGTTCGGAGAGGTACTTGATGACTCCAACGTCTTCGGGGCGACGGTAGTTGTACATGGTCCAGGAGACGTCGATCGTTCAGGGTCCGACTTGCGAGTCTTGCCGACATGAGTGGTACTTGGCGTTCTCGAATCCGTGTCTTGTCGGTCCAAAACGAAGGAACACCAGGGCCTCGTTTGGCAGCAGCAAGGAGGCGATGGAACAGCAGGCTGAGGAAGATGCGGCACTGGGCTGGCCTATGGTGGAGGTCAACTCCGACGGGGACGGGCCACCGGAGTCAGTTCCGGCGAGGAACGGCAAGGGTGGCGGAGGCCACTCGGATCTGGACGAGGTTGGAGCAAGACTGCGCTCCCGCGGTTGAAGACGAACGGCGACGGCGCGGCACTCTAGGAGGCAGCAGGGCACGGGGATGACAGGGGCGTGGCCGCAGGGTCGTCCATGGCGTCCCTGACCTCCGGAGCACAGCGGGGCAACAAGGAGGGGTCCGCGGGGACGGGACGAGGCGATTGGGCGCGCGCAGAGGCGACGGGGCCGCCGGAGTTGGTCTCCAGGTGGCGGCGCGGGAGGCCTGGCGCGGCGTCGGTGAGAGGATGCAGCAGCTGCTGCTGCTGCCGGCGGCGAGGTCGAGGCGGTGCGGTTCCAGGGGCGGCGAGGAGGAGGTCGAGCGCGGCGCTCCTGGTCGCAGCGACCGGAGGGGCGACGGGGCAGGACGGTGGCGGGGCCTGGCTGCGGCGGAGGTCAAGGTCGGACCCGAAGATGGGTGGCCTCGGCGACGGGGACTCGTCGGGGCAGGGAGGTGCAGCAAGGCGGGACGGCAGGGCAAGGAGGCTGAGAGGGGCGAGGCGGAGAAGGTTCGGCGGCGGGGTCGTGCGCGAGGGCTCTGCTCCTCTCTCTCCCTGTGAGGATGGGGGCACAAGCGAGGGAGAGGGAGAGATCGAGAGGAGGGAGGCGAGGGGATCGGCGATGCGCTGCGCGAGGAGATGGGGGTCGGGCGCGAGGAGAGGGAATCGATCGATGAGTGTGTGGCGGCGGCACAGAGGGAGAGATCGACAGGAGGGAGTCGGGCTAGGGTTAGAGGGGGGCGCGGCTGGGCCTTAGAGGCAAACGGGCCGGTCTGGTTTGCTGGGCTCTCTTCTCCCTCTCTCTTCAAAACTCTTCCAAAAACAGAAAAGCAAAGAAAGAAAGGGAGAGAAAAGAAATGAGTGGACAAGAATTTGGGCATGGGGGTAATTTTCCCGGACTCGCATAAATGCGCTTGTTCCAAGAAAAATAGAAAGGCCATGATTGAAAGATTTAAATTCAAACTCATTTGAAATTCAAATGGGTTTGAACTAGGACTTGATGAAAGGAAGGTCCAAAAATGTTTGGATTTTTGGTGGAGTTCCAGAAAATGACGAAATAAATTATTGGACAAGTTTGAGGTCAAAGGCATGGGGAATTATTTTGCACGTGGGTTATGGTGATTTCTGAAATAAAGAAATATTTAATATAGCTCCCTAATATTGGAGGATATGTTATAAAGAGAAGTCACCCTGTGAGTTCCCTCGGTTTAAATAGATCAAAAGATCTATGCAATTTATTTAGATGAGTTTTAAAAATAAATGGCATGATGGCATGATGACATGATGCGATGCAAAAATAAAAGAGCAAGCACAAAAGAAACACACGGCGAAACTCGGAATAGCTGGAAGGCATCTGAAGCTCCGGTCTTGGGGCGTCACAACACTCCACCACTACGAGAGGATCTCGTCCCGAGATCTAGAATGGCACCGGAGAGAAACGGAAGAGGAAGAGAAGAGGTAAAACTAAGTTGCTTCTTCGACAAAAGAGTGAAACCAAAGAACCTTGAGAGGTTGAAAAGTTGAAAGAAAGGACATAACAGAGTTGAACACAATTGAGAGCACTGCGGTAGAAAATAGAAACAAGGAACACCATGTGAACCTTGGAGGTTGCAAAGCTATGAATGACGAGTAGAATGGACAAGAAGGAATTGAAACAGCTCTAGTTGCAACGAGATAAACAAGGAACAAGGAAGATCAAATTCGGACAGCACTCCAGTTGAAAAGAGATGCAAGACTTGATAAGATGAAAAGAACTTGAAAAGAGGATGCACCACTCCGGTTAAATGGATAAGCACGAAAAGAACATGATCCTCCCAATTCGAGATGATGAGTGAAAAGAGCAACATCACAATGCCTCTGGAAGAAAGAATAGAAGATAAATCATTGGAATAACCGAATGGAGAAGAAAATGCCAACTTCTGCCACAAATGAGCTTGGAAAGCACCCTTCCAAGAAGGTTACAACGGGGTTGTTGGAAAACCAACAACGAAACGAATAAGCTTGTAGTGGGCTTATGGAAAACATCTCAAAACTATGAGGTGACAACCTGCCACTCACGGGAAAAGGATTGGATTGATATCAACAAGGAGACGAGAACTTATTTCGCCGGGAGGATAAATGAAGAACTTGGGTCATTTATAAGCACCATAGATAGCAACAAACCTTAGGGAAGGCTTTAGGTGGAATATAACCCAAGATAATTCCAACGAATAGGTTGATGGATTTAAAATATCTCATACTTGATAACTTGTGAATCATGAAACACGAAGGAAAATTATCGGAAATGACATAACACCACCTCCGATAATATGGTAGACAGAATCTCACTCCGGATTACAAGAAGAAGACTGCTTGAGCTCCTTAAAAGAATCTCGATGAAAACTTTGAGAAGGAAATAAATCCTTGATGAACCATCATGTAGAACCTCCATGAAGAACTCCGGTAACAAAAAGATGATCCAATGGAAGGAAAAAGAAGTTGAAAACACAAGGTGAAACCTTGTAATGATTTAGATGAATCTCCGTGGTGATATAATTGCCAGAGCTTGAGACTCCGGGAACGCAAAATGAATCAAGTGAAACCGAGAATTTGATGGGCCTCCGGAATAAGGAATTAGTATCTTGGGTGAAACAAGAATAAGAATTACATTATGCTTATCCTTCACCATTTTAAATTGATGACAAGAAACGGATTTGGCATACTACTTATTCTCGTAGAAAGGATTAAGATAGATATTGCGCAAACTTGAGAAAGTCTTCAACGATCCACCGGTAGAATTTAGAAAGCACGAATGCATAGATATGATACACGAAGGAAGAAAACTCTTGAACGAACCACCGTAAGAATTAAAATAAATGAAGTAAAGGGATGAATCACCGGTTAGAATTAGCAAATACACGAAGATGCTTGAGAGGATTTAGATACATGAGAACGACGAGATCACGAGCCGATTAAAGATCACTTGAACGAAGCACCGGTATGATTTAGAGTATGCGAGCTGAAAGCTGGACTGAATCAATCTTAGACGATGGGCTCCGGATAATCTGACAGAAAAATACTCTGAATTACTCCGGATGAGTGAAAAGAATTCTGACAATCGAAAACAACTATGAGAGGATGGCATAACGCTAGAACCACGAACCTTGAAGAGAAAGGAGCAAGATTGAGAGAAAAAAAATCTTCTTCGGTCTTCAAATGCTGGGAATGACGATGAGAAACACCACCAAATTGTTGAGATCTCCGGGATTAAAATTGGAAAGGTTGAACCAACGATGAAAGAATTTGAAAGATCAAGGAGAAAGGCATTTGACTGATGATAACTCATTCTTACGTCAAACTTGGAAAAGAATTTGAGAGTAACGCCAGGAAAATAAGAAGAGTCAGGTAAGATCCTGGAAAAAGACCTGTGGGCTAGGGCCCACTTAAAAGAAACACCGTTGAACAATTTGAAGAGAGATAATGCACCGGTTGAAATAAAAGACTTGAATGAGAGAACATCCTCGAAAGATCTTGAACGAATGCATAGTGGAAACACGAATCTTCGAGATATCTTGAGCATTCCGGAACAATTGAATAGCGAGAAATGAATGAATATGAGGAGCACCGTCAATAGAAGGTATTTGAAACGAGAAAAGGGGATATAATCGACAAATCTTGACTTGAATCCACCGGAGAAGAAAAGAAAGAAGAATGACGAACTTGAATCTCCGTTAGAAACTTCATGAGAATCACCGGATAAGAACATTGAAGGAAAAGAATGGAGAGACTTCACAGCAATAAGATGGATACTTGATCAATAATTCTGAATCCTTCAAGAAAACAAGGGTGGGATGGTGGGAAAACACCGTTGAGAACGAAACAAACACCGTTGAGAAGGAATGATAATTGATCTTGCTGATGTTGAAATGATCGGATCCACTTGAAGAGAGACACACTGGTTGAAAAGGATTGGCAAGACAATCTCGATTATCCAGAATGATTAGTATTCAAATCGGAGTATGAGAACACCATTTGGGGAAGGTATGGAATCAACACTTGACATTGAGGCAACTTGAATACCACAACTCAAAACAAAACAAAGGATTGGCTTGCAAAATAAGCCGGAACAAACATATGATAGAGATTTCGTCCGAAGTTTTCGTGGTGGGGCCTACACGGGCTCGATCGTACAGCACCATCATGTACAAGGTAGTGCACATGACATACGAAGCGTCCCCGAGTCGGCATAGCCAAGGACTTTTTAAGACACAACGAGACCACTGTAAAACCAACCGTGAATAGGCGGACCACTAGACGTCGAACCCCAATTTCAAATAATACATCTGTCGGAAAGATATCCTAAGAGCTACTTGAATACCCACCTATGACACCTCCGAAATTTTCTGGTTATGCAATCAGGTGTTGGGGATACAGGGGAAGCATAATATCTCACCCAAACTAACAAATCCTACATCCAGCTGTATCCATCCTTCAACACATAACCAAGAAACCTTCGGAAATCATCTACCTCAACCTTCGAAAAGCATCCGTTATACAAGTTATGGCAATACTCCCGAACTCCCGCCCCAGTACTGGGTGGTGTCGAGGTTATCTCACCAACGAACTGCATAAAAGAGATTTTCGATGTCGGCGTACTAAACTCAGGTATTCCAGAACTGCAATGATAAAATTATGATGACAACACCTCAGAGCTCCACTCCCCGGGACACTTCCACAAAACCCCTGACAGGAGGCACCAAGACAATGTTCTCATCATAAAACCATCAGAACGATTCCAAGATACCCGCGTGATCCTAAAAAAAATTTAGTGAAATTTGAGAAGAGAAGAGTCAAAACTCTACGTCAGGATGCCTTACCAGAGCGATGAGGAGACTGGGAAGTAAAAAGAATTCCTAAACTCTCCGATATATAATTCCTAAAGACTCAAAACATTTTATCTAGACACAACTCGGCCGCTAAAAACGATCAAGCAATGGGGCTCCTAAGGTCGGGGAAGGCTCTGATACCAACTTGTAACGCCCTCGATGCGACTATATCTCCCACGTGTCGAGGCACGACTTAGAGGCATAATCGCATTGAAGGCATATGTCGCAAGTGAGGTAATCTTCACACAACCCATGTAATATATAAAGGAAAGAGATACATAGTTGGCTTACAATCGCCACTTCACACAATTACATGAATAAAGCATTACATCAACCAAATACAAACAGGGTCCGACTACGGAACCAAAATAAAAGAAGAACCCCAAATGCGACAAAGGTCCCCGATCGACCCCAACTGGGCTCCACTACTGATCAACTAGCACGGAAACAACACAAAGGACAAGATCTTTAACGAGCTCCTCCTAAGCTTGGTTGCGTCATCTGCACGGACTCATCGGCACCTGCAAGCTGGTTTTGGAAGTATCTGTGAGCCACGGGGACTCAGCAATCTCATACCCGCGAGATCAAGACTATTTAAGCTTATGGGTAAGGTAAATGTATGAGGTGGAGCTGCAGCAAGCGTCTAGCATATATGGTGGCTAACATACGCGAATGAGAGCGAGAAGAGAAGGCAAAGCACGGTCGATAAAGGTATGATCAAGAAATGATCCTATAGCTACCTACGCCAAGCATAACTCCAACAACCGTGTTCACTTCCCGGACTCCGCCGGAAAGAGACCATCACGGTTACACACGCGGTTGATTCATTTTAATTAAGGTCGACTTCAGGTTTTCTACAACCGGACATTAACAAATTCCCATCTGCCCATAACCGCGGGCACGGCTTTCGAAAGTTCAAATCCCTGCAGGGGTGTCCCAACTTAGCCCATCACAAGCTCTCACGGTCAACGAAGGAATAGACCTCCACCCGAGACATTCCGATCAGGCTCGGTATCCCGGTACAACAAGACATTTCGATAGGGTAAAACTAAACCAGCAACACCGCCCGAATGTGCCGACAAATCCCGATAGGAGCTTCACATATCTCTTTCTCAGGGCACACTCAGATGAGACATCCTACGAGTAAAACCATCCCTCAAGTTGCCCCAAGGTGGCCCCGCAGTCTACTCGGTCGGACCAACACTCGGAGGAGCACTGGCCCGGGGGGGTTAAAATAAAGATGACCCTTGAGTCTGCAGAACCCAAGGGAAAGAAAAGGCTAGGTGGCGAATGGTAAAACCAATGTTGGGCATTGCTGGAAGAGCTTTACTTAAGGCGAACTGTCAAGGGGTTCCCATTATAGCCCAACCGCGTAAGGGACGCAAAAATCCGGGAACATAACACCGATATGACGGAAACTAGGGCGGCAAGAGTGGAACAAAACACCAGGCATAAGGCCGAGTCTTCCACCCTTTACCAAGTATATAGATGCATTAATTAAATAAGATATATAGTGATATCCCAACAAGTAACATGTTCCAACAAGAAACAACATCTCCATGTTCCAACAAGGAACAAACTTCAATCTTCACCTGCAACTAACAACGCTATAAGAGGGGCTGAGCAAAGCGGTAACATAGCCAAACAATGGTTTACTAGGACATGGTGGGTTAGAGGTTTGACATGGCAATTTGGGAGGCTGACAAGCAAATGGTAGGCATCGTAGCATTGGCATAGCAAAGAGCGAGCAAACTTGCCTTAAATCCCGCAAGGAAGAAGAACGAGTCCATGAAGAAGACAAATGGACGTAGACGAACGGTTCCTCACAAACGCAACGTTGTCGGAAACAACCCGAAGAAGCACACCGGAAAGAAGCAAACAACATAGTAAACAACAAACACATCAACATGGCATGAAGCACAAACGAGTATGATGCATGTCCGGTTTAATGATACATGTCATGGCAAAGTGCACAAGCAATCCTACAAATTAAGTGGAGCTCAATATGCAACGAGTTGCATATTGACAAAACACCACATCAATTATTTAGTTCTCTCTTGTTTATGTACCCAACAATATTAAATGTTATTAAACAGGGCAAGCGGGTGAAGCAAATGAAAACTACCTATCTAGTCAAGGTTAAATGAGGCCGGAAGCAACGAACAACAATTCCGGAAACTCCCCATATGTCATTTAGCAATTTAAGGCAACCACAATTTTAAACATTTTAAATGTTGTTATCATGATGCGGATGACATATACAAGTTTATGCTTTTTTTATTGGAAATGTTGACATGAGCATGTTATGAAGCATTAGTCACCATGGCGGAATGAAAAGGGTGCCACGGTGGCGAAACAGAAATGGTGCCACGGCAACATTCCGAAAATGATGCCACGACGGCATATCCGAAAATTGTGCCACGGCAACATATCGGTTCCGGTAACTCGATTGAGATACCGATGCAAGAGAGAAGTGTGCGGATGTGCGCAACATGCTAGAGATGGTGGGGTGCTCCCGACTTCCGGGTTCCCACGGGACGGCAGCATGGAAAACGAGTGACAATTCGGACACGGTGCAAACATACGGTTCATCTCATACATGCAAGAGCATCTCATCGCGGTCGTCTCGGGTTATACCTTTGAAGCGAGCGTTTTCGGGGCAGATCGAGTTCGGTACGAAGTAGGGGAAGTAGACGTTCGCGGGTCGTCGAGGGAAGTAGTGGTACATGACGATGGTAGTGGAAGTAGTGGTACATGGCGACGGTAATGGTACACGTTCGTTCGGAGAGGTACTTGATGACTCCAACGTCTTCGGGGCGACGGTAGTTGTACATGGTCCAGGAGACGTCGATCGTTCAGGGTCCGACTTGCGAGTCTTGCCGACATGAGTGGTACTTGGCGTTCTCGAATCCGGGTCTTGTCGGTCCAAAACGAAGGAACACCAGGGCCTCGTTTGGCAGCAGCAAGGAGGCGATGGAACAGCAGGCTGAGGAAGATGCGTCACTGGGCTGGCCTATGGTGGAGGTCAACTCCGACGGGGACGAGCCACCGGAGTCAGTTCCGGCCAGGAACGGCAAGGGTGGCGGAGGCCACTCGGATCTGGACGGGGTTGGAGGAAGACTGCGCTCCCGCGGTTGAAGACGAACGGCGACGGTGCGGCACTCTAGGAGGCAGCAGGGCACGGGGATGACAGGGGCGTGGCCGCAGGGTCGTCCATGGCGTCCCTGACCTCCGGAGCACAGCGGGGCAACAAGGAGGGGTCCGCGGGGACGGGACGAGGCGATTGGGCGCGCGCAGAGGCGACGGGGCCGCCGGAGTTGGTCTCCAGGTGGCGGCGCGGGAGGCCCGGCACGGCGTCGGTGAGAGGATGCGGCAGCTGCTGCTGCTGCCGGCGGCGAGGTCGAGGCGGTGCGGTTCCAGGGGCGGCGAGGAGGAGGTCGAGCGCGGCGCTCCTGGTCGCAGCGACCGGAGGGGCGACGGGGCAGGACGGTGGCGGGGCCTGGCTGCGGCGGAGGTCAAGGTCGGACCCGGAGATGGGTGGCCTCGGCGACGGGGACTCGTCGGGGCAGGGAGGTGCAGCAAGGCGGGACGGCAGGGCAAGGAGGCTGAGAGGGGCGAGGCGGAGAAGGTTCGGCGGCGGGGTCGTGAGCGAGGGCTCTGCTCCTCTCTCTCCCTGTGGGGATGGGGGCACAAGCGAGGGAGAGGGAGAGATCGAGAGGAGGGAGGCGAGGGGATCGGCGATGCGCTGCGCGAGGAGATGGGGGTCGGGCGCGAGGAGAGGGAATCGATCGATGAGCGTGTGGCGGCGGCACAGAGGGAGAGATCGACAGGAGGGAGTCGGGCTAGGGTTAGAGGGGGGCGCGGCTGGGCCTTAGAGGCAAACGGGCCGGTCTGGTTTGCTGGGCTCTCTTCTCCCTCTCTCTTCAAAACTCTTCCAAAAACAGAAAAGCAAAGAAAGAAAGGGAGAGAAAAGAAATGAGTGGACAAGAATTTGGGCATGGGGGTAATTTTCCCGGACTCGCATAAATGCGCTTGTTCCAAGAAAAATAGAAAGGCCATGATTGAAAGATTTAAATTCAAACTCATTTGAAATTCAAATGGGTTTGAACTAGGACTTGATGAAAGGAAGGTCCAAAAATGTTCGGATTTTTGGTGGAGTTCAGGAAAATGACGAAATAAATTATTGGACAACGTTTGAGGTCAAAGGCATGGGGAATTATTTTTCACGTGGGTTATGGTGATTTTCGAAATAAAGAAATATTTAATATAGCTCCCTAATATTGGAGGATATGTTATAAAGAGAAGTCATCCTGTGAGTTCCCTCGGTTTAAATAGATCAAAAGATCTATGCAATTTATTTAGATGAGTTTTAAAAATAAATGACATGATGGCATGATGACATGATGCGATGTAAAAATAAAAGAGCAAGCACAAAAGAAACACACGGCGAAACTCGGAATAGCTGGAAGGCATCTGAAGCTCCGGTCTTGGGGCGTCACAGTTAGATAAGATTGACCGGGCCAAAGTCAATGAGCATGATCGATCATTTGTGCTAATCATGCCTGGTGTTCGGGTGGCGGGCAGACCAGGTCAGATGGATACAAGCAGAGAAGAAGCGACCAGCAGCTGGCTTGCCACCAACTTCGGTTGCCCGGGTGCAACCCTCATGGCCTGACGGCTCATTATCATTGCGTGTAGTGCCAGCGAATTAATAGGGCTGTACAAACCAAGTTGCGCTGCTGCTGCTGCTGCTGACGACTCGTGCTTCTCCGGGGAGCAGTGGCGGCGGAAACATGTCTGAATTGTTGCGTTAAGGCGCGTGCCTGTTCCATTCCAAATTGCCAATAGAATGTTCCGTGAGAGGAAAGAGATGGTTCAGCACCATCATTTTAATACTGTATGACCTATGAATAATTTTTCTTTTGAGGGGAACCTATGAATGATTGTTATTAACTGCCGGGTCGGTCGTCGCCCTTCTAAGGTTAATAAGATAGCTGGCTGTTGGCTATATGCCAACGTCATGCCATTTAAAGTCTTCACAAAAGCCCACTAGTACAATAGATGGGTTGTAGACCATTGGCGGAGCTTGAGATGAAATTATGGGGGGGCATGGGCTGAAGGGGAGCAAACATGATTGCTTTAGGCTGATTTTAGTTGAAAATTAGACCAAATATTAAGGCATATATGCATGTTTTCCTATGAGCTGGAGGGGCCATGGCCCAGGTTGGCCCCAAGTAGCTCCGCCACTGTTGTAGACTAGCTACTACTCCCTTCGTTTTTAAATATTTGTCTTTCCAGATATTTTAACAAGTGACATACAAAACAAAATGAGTGAATCTACACTCTAAAATATGTCTATATATAAATATTTAGGAACGATGTGGGTAGCATTTAGTGCTTGCATGTGGAGGGAGGCAAAGAAACACACATGATTGGGCTATTTAGTTTTTACACCGCTGCATGCAGTTTCATCTCTCGTTTCTTGCGCTGTAGCCCGGCTACAAGTGAAGCGTCGACTGTCTTCTCTTTCTTCCCTTCTCTCTCCTCATAAGATTTTTGTGACGTGAAGAGGTTTATAGCCAGTTGACTAGAAGCTATTGTACTTACTCTAAGCCTGGCCATAGTAGGGTAAGAGCATGGTTAATAGAGGAGTCGACTATGGGCTCTATACCGGTGCCATGTTACCTGTAGCTTTCACAAAAGAAATCCCATACACTAGTGATAGCTGTAGACGGGCTACTCCACTGGCCATGACAATTAATGTTTGCATGTAAGGAATGATGGGGTTATGTATCTAGGGTAGGGTCATGGACCTGATCCAAGTACATTACCCAAGGACACCCTTAGAAGAAGTCACCTTCCAGTCGACCAACGAGGGACACACTCG
This sequence comes from Triticum aestivum, assembly GCF_018294505.1. Lineage (NCBI taxonomy): Eukaryota > Viridiplantae > Streptophyta > Magnoliopsida > Poales > Poaceae > Triticum > Triticum aestivum. Next base: position 541,271,308 of record NC_057801.1, read on the forward strand.
ACTGACTTGAAGGACTCGACCACGAAGACTCACTCGACCACCGGAAAGTCAAAAGGCACTCTGCACTGCAACAGCCTGTAATCAAGTAGGCTTTATGATAGTAAAGGCACTTTATGTGGCGCGTTACCAGTAACGCCCCAGACTTAACTCACCTTAAACCCTCTCCTGCGTGGGCTGACTGGGGTCCTGGCGCACTCTATATAAGCCACCCCCCTCCACAGGCAGAAGGGTTCGGCACCTTGTAACTCATATACTCATAATCCACTCGACCGCCTCCGGGCTCCGAGACGTAGGGCTATTACTTCTTCCGAGAAGGGCCTGAACTCGTACATCCCTTGTGTTTACAACCTCTCCATAGCTAGGACCTTGCCTCTCCATACCTACCCCCCACTCTATTGTCAGGCTTAGAACCACGACAGTTGGCGCCCTCCGTGGGGCAGGTGTTTTAGCGATTTTGTGGAGAAGTTGCGATTCTTCCGAGTACTTTCATCATGGTGTCTGCTGGAGTTTTGGTCGAGGGTCAAGAGATCCGTCTCGGCACTCTCACCTTCATCGCCGACGACTCCGCATGGCTCCAGGAGGCTCCACTCGACGTTGATGCGCTCCCCGTCCGCGGTGCGACGCATTTTCGTGCATATGTCCGCGGCGTTCTGCTGCTGTCGTGGTTCTAAGCCTGACAGTAGAGTGGGGGGTAGGTATTGAGAGGCAAGGTCCTAGCTATGGAGAGGTTGTAAGCACAAGGGTTGTACGAGTTCAGGCCCTTCTCGGAAGAAGTAACAGCCCTACGTCTCGGAGCCCGGAGGCGGTCGAGTGGATTATGAATGTATGGATTACAAGGTGCCGAACCCTTCTGCCTGTGGAGGGGGGTGGCTTATATAGAGTGCGCCAGGACCCCAGCCAGCCCACGTAGGAGAAGGTTTAAGGTGAGTTAAGTCTGGGGCGTTACTGGTAACGCCCCACATAAAGTGCCTTTACTATCATAAAGCCTACTTAATTACAGGCCGTTGCGGTGCAGAGTGCCTCTTGACCTCCTGGTGGTCGAGTGAGTCTTCGTGGTCGAGTCCTTCAGGCCAGTCGAGTGTGTCCTCGTTGGTCGAGTGAGTCCTCGTTGGTCGACTGGAAGGCGACCTCTTCTAGGGATGTCCTAGGGTAAGTTACTTGGGACAGGTCCGTGACCCTACCCTAGGTACATAACCCCATCA
>NC_057801.1:541283501-541300477 GCF_018294505.1 Triticum aestivum
TGAAACATTCAGGGCCAGAAACATGTACTCGACTGCTCGTGGGCACTTCTCTGTCGAGTGCACCACGATGGGCTCTGTTCCGGTCGACCAACCCTTGCACGATAATGGATCGCGCGTCGAAGCCTGGCTCCCTGGGGTCAACTGGAACTCTACGCCCTGTACTGTACTGACGCCTATCATCTGGCTGCCGAGGAGCGTAAGACCCACCCCTCGGAGGGGAATAAGGCACTCGACGCCTATCATCTCGGTCGAGCCTGTCGCCATATTGATCTCGCCGATGCTCATACCCTTCGCGCCGCGGAGGCGATCTGGGGCTGTGAGCCGACTGTACCGTATTCACAGTGACAGATCGACTGTGAATCCTGTTGCGCGACTGAGACACGGCTGAATTCTGATCTCCTGCTGCCCGGAGCAGATCTCTGATCTGCAGCAAACCTCTGCCAGCTTCTGACTGCGAAGGCTGAATGTACTCTGCTATACGGGTCGCTGCTGCTAAATTCTGAATCGGGGTTCGATATACCTGAGTCGGCGGGAAGAGCTGACGTCGACTGGTGTCGGGAACTCGTTGCCGCGCGCGCTCGTCGAGTGCTCGCTGAAGGTTCTCCAGTCGAGTGCGCTCGGCCAAATTGGCCAGGCGCGCCTCCTCTAAGGCGCGAGCCTCGGGGGTTTCTCCTGCGATAGGAATACGCAGGGGATCCTCGTTCCTGCGGCGAAGCTCTTCTCTTTGCAGAGAATCGAGTGGCTCGGGCTGGTACTCTTCGTAACCTCGAGCAGGGTCGCCGCCGTCGCCTGCTCCACCACCGCGGGCGAAGCCGGGAGGGCTATGAGGCCCGTTGACCATCAGGATTTCCGCCGCTGGATCACTGCTTCCGCATTCGGATGCAGTCTCTCCGGAGCCAGTCGACTGATCGAACAAGCCATAGAGAGATTCGTTGGGCTCGATTGCCGCAACTTGCGTAGTGGTCGACTGGCGAGCCACCGCGCGACTCACCCATCGCTGAAGCCTCGACCGACCTGAGCGCTTGCGCTGGCGGGAGACCGGGAGGGTGGAAGGAACTGACCGATACTAGGTCGACGGTTGCCGCAACAGAACGCCGCGGACACATGCGCGGAAATGCGTCGCACCGCGGACGGGGAGCGCATCAACGTCGAGCGGAGCCTCTTGGAGCCACGCGGAGTCGTCGGCGATGAAGGTGAGAGTGCCGAGACGGATCTCTTGACCCTCGATCAAAACTCCAGCAGACACCATGATGAAAATACTCGGAAGAATCGCAACTTCTCCACAAAATCGCTAAAACACCTGCCCCACGGTGGGCGCCAACTGTCGTGGTTCTAAGCCTGACAGTAGAGTGGGGGGTAGGTATTGAGAGGCAAGGTCCTAGCTATGGAGAGGTTGTAAGCACAAGGGTTGTACGAGTTCAGGCCCTTCTCGGAAGAAGTAACAGCCCTACGTCTCGGAGCCCGGAGGCGGTCGAGTGGATTATGAATGTATGGATTACAAGGTGCCGAACCCTTCTGCCTGTGGAGGGGGGTGGCTTATATAGAGTGCGCCAGGACCCCAGCCAGCCCACGTAGGAGAAGGTTTAAGGTGAGTTAAGTCTGGGGCGTTACTGGTAACGCCCCACATAAAGTGCCTTTACTATCATAAAGCCTACTTAATTACAGGCCGTTGCGGTGCAGAGTGCCTCTTGACCTCCTGGTGGTCGAGTGAGTCTTCGTGGTCGAGTCCTTCAGGCCAGTCGAGTGTGTCCTCGTTGGTCGAGTGAGTCCTCGTTGGTCGACTGGAAGGCGACCTCTTCTAGGGATGTCCTAGGGTAAGTTACTTGGGACAGGTCCGTGACCCTACCCTAGGTACATAACCCCATCAGCTGCGGCAACCGTCGACCCAGTATCGGTCGTCCCCTCCATCGTCCATCCTCCCGGTATCCCGCCAGCGCAAGCGCTCGGGCCGGTCGAGGCTTCAGCGATGGGTGAGGCACGCGGTGGCTCGCCAATCGGCCACCACCCAAGTTGCGGCAATCGAGCCCGACGAACCTCTCTACGGCTTGTTCAAGCTGTCGACTGGCTCCGTAGAGACTGCATCCGAGTGCGGTAGCAGTGATCCAGCGGCGGAAATCTTGATGGTCGACGGGCCCCACAGTCCCCCTGGCTTCGCCCGTGGTGGTGGAGCAGGTGACGGCGGCGGCCCTACACGAGGCTACGAAGAGTACCAGCCCGAGCCACTCGACTCTCTGCAAAGAGAGGAACTTCGCAGCAGGAACGAGGATCCCCTGCGTATTCCCATCGCAGGAGAAACCCCCGAGGCTCGTGCCTTGGAGGAGGCGCGTCTGGCCAATTTGGCCGAGCGCACTCGACTGGAGAACCTTCAGCGAGCTCTCGACGAGCGCGCGCGGCAACGAGTTCCCGACAACAGTCGACGTCAACTCTTCCCGCCAACTCAGGTATATCGAACCCCAATTCAGAATTTAGCAGCTGCGACCCGTATAGCAGAGTCCATCCAGCCTTCGCAGTCGGAAGCTGGCAGAGGTTTGCTGCAGATCAGGGATCTGCTCCGGGCAGCAGGTGTTGGGGAACGTAGTAATTTCAAAATTTTCCTACGCACATGCAAGATCATGGTGATGCATAGCAACGAGGGGAGAGTATTGTCTACGTACCCAACGCAGACTGACAGCGGAAGCGATGACACGACGTAGAGGAAGTAGTCGTACGTCTTCTCGATCCAACCGATCAAGCACCGAAACTACGACACCTCCGAGTTCGAGCACACGTTCAGCTCGATGACGATCCCCGAACTCCGATCCAGCAAAGTGTCGGGGAAGAGTTTCGTCAGCACGACGGCGTGGTGACGATCTTGATGAACTACAGCAGCAGGGCTTCGCCTAAACTCCGCTACAGTATTATCGAGGAATATGGTGGCAGGGGGCACCGCACACGGCTAAGGAATAGATCACGTGGATCAACTTGTGTCAACTTGTGTGTTTAGAGGTGCCCCTGCCTCCGTATATAAAGGAGCCAAGGGGGAAGGGGGCGCCGGCCAAGAGGGAGAGGCGCAGGAGGAGTCCTACTCCTACCGGGAGTAGGACTCCCCCCCCCCAATCCTATTCCAACTAGGATTCCCAAGGGGAAAAGAGGGAGAGGGGTGGCCGGCCACCTCTCCTAGTCCTAATAGGACTAGGGGAAGGGGGGAGGCGCGCAGCCCCATTGGGCTGCCCCTTTCTCCTTTCCACTAAGGCCCATGATGGCCCATATGGTTCCCGGGGGGTTCCGGTAACCCTCCCGGTATTCCGGTAAAATCCCGATTTCACCCGGAACACTTCCGATATCCAAATATAGGCTTCCAATATATCAATCTTTACGTCTCGACCATTTCGAGACTCCTCGTCATGTCCGTGATCACATCCGGGACTCCGAACAACCTTCGGTACATCAAAATGCATAAACTCATAATATAACTGTCATCGTAACCTTAAGCGTGCGGACCCTACGGGTTCGAGAACAATGTAGACATGACCGAGACACGTCTCCGGTCAATAACCAATAGCGGGACCTGGATGCCCATATTGGCTCCTACATATTCTACGAAGATCTTTATCGGTCAGACCGCATAACAGCATACGTTGTTCCCTTTGTCATCGGTATGTTACTTGCCCGAGATTCGATCGTCGGTATCCAATACCTAGTTCAATCTCGTTACCGGCAAGTCTCTTTACTCGTTCCGTAATACATCATCTCACAACTAACATATTAGTTGTAATGCTTGCAAGGCTTATGTGATGTGTATTACCGAGAGGGCCCAGAGATACCTCTCCGACAATCGGAGTGACAAATCCTAATCTCGAAATACGCCAACCCAACATCAACCATTGGAGACACCTGTAGTACTCCTTTATAATCACCCAGTTACGTTGTGACGTTTGGTAGTACCCAAAGTGTTCCTCCGGAAAACGGGAGTTGCATAATCTCATAGTCATAGGAACATGTATAAGTCATGGATAAAGCAATAGCAACATACTAAACGATCGGGTGCTAAGCTAATAGAATGGGTCATGTCAATCAGATCATTCAACTAATGATGTGACCTTGTTTAATCAAATAACAACTCTTTGTTCATGGTTAGGAAACATAACCATCTTTGATTAACGAGCTAGTCTAGTAGAGGCATACTAGTGACACTCTGTTTGTCTATGTATTCACACATGTATTATGTTTCCGGTTAATACAATTCTAGCATGAATAATAAACCTTTATCATGATATAAGGAAATAAATAATAACTTTATTATTGCCTCTAGGGCATCTTTCCTTCAGTCTCCCACTTGCACTAGAGTCAATAATCTAGATTACACTGTAATGATCCTAACACCCATGGAGTCTTGGTGCTGATCATGTTTTGCTCGTGGAAGAGGTTTAGTCAACGGGTCTGCAACATTCAGATCCGTATGTATCTTGCAAATCTCTATGTCTCCCACCTGGACTAGATCCCGGATGGAGTTGAAGCGTCTCTTGATGTGTTTGGTCTTTTTGTGAAATCTGGATTCCTTTGCCAAGGCAATTGCACCAGTATTGTCACAAAAGATTTTCATTGGACCCGATGCACTAGGTATGACACCTAGATCGGATATGAACTCCTTCATCCAGACTCCTTCGTTCGCTGCTTCCGAAGCAGCTATATACTCCGCTTCACATGTAGATCCCGCTACGACGCTTTGTTTAGAACTGCACCAACTCACAGCTCCACCGTTTAATGTAAACACGTATCCGGTTTGCGATTTAGAATTGTCCGGATCAGTGTCAAAGCTTGCATCAACGTAACCTCTTACGGTGAGCTCTTTGTCACCCCCATATATGAGAAACATATCCTTAGTCCTTTTCAGGTATTTCAGGATGTTCTTGACCGCTGTCCAGTGATCCACACCTGGATTACTTTGGTACCTCCCTGCTAAACTTATAGCAAGGCATACATCAGGTCTGGTACACAGCATTGCATACATGATAGAGCCTATGGCTGAAGCATAGGGAACATCTTTCATTTTCTCTCTATCTTCTGCAGTGGTCGGGCTTTGAGTCTTACTCAATCTCACACCTTGTAACACAGGCAAGAACCCTTTCTTTGCTTGATCCATTTTGAACTTCTTCAAAATCTTGTCAAGGTATGTGCTTTGTGAAAGTCCAATTAAGCGTCTTGATCTATCTCTATAGATTTTTATGCCTAATATGTAAGCAGCTTCACCGAGGTCTTTCATTGAAAATTTTTTATTCAAGTATCCCTTTATGCTATCCAGAAATTCTATATCATTTCCAATCAGTAGTATGTCATCCACATATAATATTAGAAATGCTACAGAGCTCCCACTCACTTTCTTGTAAATACAGGCTTCTCCGAAAGTCTGTATAAAACCAAATGCTTTGATCACACTATCAAAGCGTTTATTCCAACTCCGAGAGGCTTGCACCAGTCCATAAATGGATCGCTGGAGCTTGCACACTTTGTTAGCTCCCTTTGGATCGACAAAACCTTCCGGTTGCATCATATACAACTCTTCTTCCAGAAATCCATTCAGGAATGCAGTTTTGACATCCATCTGCCAAATTTCATAATCATAAAATGCGGCAACTGCTAACATGATTCGGACAGACTTAAGCATCGCTACGGGTGAGAAAGTCTCATCGTAGTCAATCCCTTGAACTTGTCGAAAACCTTTTGCGACAAGTCGAGCTTTGTAGACAGTAACATTACCATCAGCGTCAGTCTTCTTCTTAAAGATCCATTTACTCTCAATTGCTTGCCGATCATTGGGCAAGTCAACTAAAGTCCATACTTTGTTCTCATACATGGATCCCATCTCAGATTTCATGGCTTCAAGCCACTTTGCGGAATCTGGGCTCATCATCGCTTCTTCATAGTTCGTAGGTTCATCATGATCTAGTAGCATGACTTCCAGAACAGGATTGCCGTACCACTCTGGTGCGGATCTCACTCTGGTTGATCTACGAGGTTCAATAGTATCTTGATCTAAAGTTTCATGATCATCATCATTAGCTTCCTCACTTATTGGTGTAGGTGTCGCAGAAACAGTTTTCTGTGATGTTCTACTTTCTAATAAGGGAGTAGGTACAGTTACCTCGTCAAGTTCTACTTTCCTCCCACTCACTTCTTTCGAGAGAAACTCCTTCTCTAGAAAGTTTCCGAATTTAGCAACAAAAAATCTTGCCTTCGGATCTGTGATAGAAGGTGTATCCAATAGTTTCCTTTGGATACCCTATGAAGACACATTTCTCCGATTTGGGTTCGAGCTTATCAGGTTGAAGCTTTTTCACATAAGCATTGCAGCCCCAAACTTTAAGAAACGACAACTTTGGTTTCTTGCCAAACCAAAGTTCATAAGGCGTCGTCTCAATGGATTTTGATGGTGCCCTATTTAACGTGAATGCGTCCGTCTCTAAAGCATAACCCCAAAATGATAGCGGTAACTCAGTAAGAGACATCATAGATCGTACCATATCTAGTAAAGTACGATTACGACGTTCGGACACACCATTACGCTGTGGTGTTCCGGGTGGCGTGAGTTGCGAAACTATTCCACAATTTTTCAAATGTACACCAAACTCGTAACTCAAATATTCTCCTCCACGATCAGATCGTAGAAATTTTATTTTCTTGTTACGATGATTTTCAACTTCACTCTAAAATTCTTTGAACTTTTCAAATGTTTCAGACTTATGTTTCATTAAGTAGATATACCCATATCTGCTTAAGTCATCTGTGAAGGTGAGAAAATAACGATATCCGCCACGAGCCTCAATATTCATTGGTCCACATACATCGGTATGTATGATTTCCAACAAATCTGTTGCTCTCTCCATAGTACTGGAGAACGGTGTTTTAGTCATCTTGCCCATGAGGCACGGTTCGCAAGTACCAAGTGATTCATAATCAAGTGGTTCCAAAAGTCCATCAGTATGGAGTTTCTTCATGCGCTTTACACCGATATGACCTAAATGACAATGCCACAAATAAGTTGCACTTTCATTATCAACTCTGCATCTTTTGGTTTCAACATTATGAATATGTGTGTCACTACTATCGAGATTCATCAAAAATAGACCACTCTTCAAAGGTGCATGACCATAAAAGATATTACTCATATAAATAGAACAACCATTATTCTCTGACTTAAATGAATAACCGTCTCGCATTAAACAAGATCCAGATATAATGTTCATGCTCAACGCTGGCACCAAATAACAATTATTTAGGTCTAATATTAATCCCGAAGGTAGATGTAGAGGTAGCGTGCCGACCGCGATCACATCGACTTTGGAACCGTTTCCTACGCGCATCGTCACCTCGTCCTTTGCTAGTGTCCGCTTATTCTGTAGTCCCTGTTTCGAGTTGCAAATATTAGCAACAGAACCAGTATCAAATACCCAGGTGCTACTGCGAGCATTAGTAAGGTACACATCAATAACATGTATATCACATATACCTTTGTTCACCTTGCCATCCTTCTTATCCGCCAAATACTTGAGGCAGTTCCGCTTCCAGTGACCAGTCTGCTTGCAGTAGAAGCACTCAGTTTCAGGCTTAGGTCCAGACTTGGGTTTCTTCTCTTGAGCAGCAACTTGCTTGCTATTCTTCTTGAAGTTCCCCTTCTTCTTCCCTTTGCCCTTTTTCTTGAAACTAGTGGTTTTGTTAACCATCAACACTTGATGCTCCTTCTTGATTTCTACCTCCGCAGCTTTCAGCATTGCGAAGAGCTCGGGAATAGTCTTGTTCATCCCTTGCATATTATAGTTCATCACGAAGCTTTTGTAGCTTGGTGGCAGTGACTGGAGAATTCTGTCAATGACGCAATCATCCGGAAGAGTAACTCCCAATTGAATCAAGTGATTATTATACCCAGACAATTTGAGTATATGCTCACTGACAGAACTGTTCTCCTCCATCTTACAGCTATAGAACTTATTGGAGACTTCATATCTCTCAATCCGGGCATTTGCTTGAAATATTAACTTCAACTCCTGGAACATCTCATATGCTCCATGACGTTCAAAACGTCGTTGAAGTCCCGATTCTAAGCCGTAAAGCATGGCACACTGAACTATCGAGTAGTCATCAGCTTTGCTCTGCCAGACGTTCATAACTTCTGGTGTTGCTCTAGCAGCAGGCCTGGCACCTAGCGGTGCTTCCAGGACGTAATTCTTCTGTGCAGCAATGAGGATAATCCTCAAGTTACGGACCCAGTCCGTGTAATTGCTACCATCATCTTTCAACTTTGCTTTCTCAAGGAACGCATTAAAATTTAACGGAACAACAGCACGAGCCATCTATCTACAATCAACATAAACAAGCAAGATACTATCAGGTACTAAGTTCATGATAAGTTTAAGTTCAGTTAATCAAATTTACTTAAGAACTCCCACTTAGATAGACATCCCTCTAATCCTCTAAGTGATCACGTGATCCAAATCAACTAAACCATAACCGATCATCACGTGAGATGGAGTAGTTTTCAATGGTGAACATCGTTATGTTGATCATATCCACTATATGATTCACGCTCGACCTTTCGGTCTCCGTGTTCCGAGGCCATATCTGTATATGCTTGGCTCGTCAAGTATAACCTGAGTATTCCGCGTGTGCAACTGTTTTGCACCCGTTGTATTTGAACGTAGAGCCTATCACACCCGATCATCACGTGGTGTCTCAGCACGAAGAACTTTCGCAACGGTGCATACTCAGGGAGAACACTTCTTGATAATTTAGTGAGAGATCATCTTATAATGCTACCGTCAATCAAAGCAATATAAGATGCATAAAAGATAAACATCACATGCAATCAATATAAGTGATATGATATGGCCATCATCATCTTGTGCCTGTGATCTCCATCTCCGAAGCACCGTCATGATCACCATCGTCACCGGCGTGACACCTTGATCTCCGTTGTAGCATCGTTGTCGTCTCGCCAATCTTATGCTTCCACGACTATCACTACCGTTTAGTAATAAAGTAAAGCATTACATCGCGATTGCATTGCATACAATAAAGCGACAACCATATGGCTCCAGCCAGTTGCCGATAACTCGGTTACAAAACATGATCATCTCATACAATAAAATTTAGCATCATGCCTTGACCATATCACATCACAACATGCCCTGCAAAAACAAGTTAGACGTCCTCTACTTTGTTGTTGCAAGTTTTACGTGGCTGCTACGGGCTTAAGTAAGAACTCATCTCACCTACGCATCAAAAACCACAACGATAGTTTGTCAAATAGACTCCGTTTTAACCTTCTCAAGGACCGGGCGTAGCCATACTTGGTTCAACTAAAGTTGGAGAGACAGTCGCCCGCAAGCCATCTATGTGCAAAGCACGTCGAGGGAACCGGTCTCGCGTAAGCGTACGCGTAAGGTTGGTCCAGGTCGTCTCGTCCAACAATACCGCCGAACCAAAGTATGACATGCTGGTAGGCAGTATGACTTGTATCGTCCACAACTCACTTGTGTTCTACTCGTGCAAATAACATCAAACCATAAAACCTAGGCTCGGATGCCACTGTTGGGGAACGTAGTAATTTCAAAATTTTCCTACGCACATGCAAGATCATGGTGATGCATAGCAACGAGGGGAGAGTATTGTCTACGTACCCAACGCAGACTGACAGCGGAAGCGATGACACGACGTAGAGGAAGTAGTCGTACGTCTTCTCGATCCAACCGATCAAGCACCGAAACTACGGCACCTCCGAGTTCGAGCACACGTTCAGCTCGATGACGATCCCCGGACTCCGATCCAGCAAAGTGTCGGGGAAGAGTTTCGTCAGCACGACGGCGTGGTGACGATCTTGATGAACTACAGCAGCAGGGCTTCGCCTAAACTCCGCTACAGTATTATCGAGGAATATGGTGGCAGGGGGCACCGCACACGGCTAAGGAATAGATCACGTGGATCAACTTGTGTCAACTTGTGTGTTTAGAGGTGCCCCTGCCTCCGTATATAAAGGAGCCAAGGGGGAAGGGGGCGCCGGCCAAGAGGGAGAGGCGCAGGAGGAGTCCTACTCCTACCGGGAGTAGGACTCCCCCCCCAATCCTATTCCAACTAGGATTCCCAAGGGGAAAAGAGGGAGAGGGGTGGCCGGCCACCTCTCCTAGTCCTAATAGGACTAGGGGAAGGGGGGAGGCGCGCAGCCCCATTGGGCTGCCCCTTTCTCCTTTCCACTAAGGCCCATGATGGCCCATATGGTTCCCGGGGGGTTCCGGTAACCCTCCCGGTATTCCGGTAAAATCCCGATTTCACCCGAAACACTTCCGATATCCAAATATAGGCTTCCAATATATCAATCTTTACGTCTCGACCATTTCGAGACTCCTCGTCATGTCTGTGATCACATCCGGGACTCCGAACAACCTTCGGTACATCAAAATGCATAAACTCATAATATAACTGTCATCGTAACCTTAAGCGTGCGGACCCTACGGGTTCGAGAACAATGTAGACATGACCGAGACACGTCTCCGGTCAATAACCAATAGCGGGACCTGGATGCCCATATTGGCTCCTACATATTCTACGAAGATCTTTATCGGTCAGACCGCATAACAGCATACGTTGTTCCCTTTGTCATCGGTATGTTACTTGCCCGAGATTCGATCGTCGGTATCCAATACCTAGTTCAATCTCGTTACCGGCAAGTCTCTTTACTCGTTCCGTAATACATCATCTCACAACTAACATATTAGTTGTAATGCTTGCAAGGCTTATGTGATGTGTATTACCGAGAGGGCCCAGAGATACCTCTCCGACAATCGGAGTGACAAATCCTAATCTCGAAATACGCCAACCCAACATCAACCATTGGAGACACCTGTAGTACTCCTTTATAATCACCCAGTTACGTTGTGACGTTTGGTAGTACCCAAAGTGTTCCTCCGGAAAACGGGAGTTGCATAATCTCATAGTCATAGGAACATGTATAAGTCATGGATAAAGCAATAGCAACATACTAAATGATCGGGTGCTAAGCTAATAGAATGGGTCATGTCAATCAGATCATTCAACTAATGATGTGACCTCGTTTAATCAAATAACAACTCTTTGTTCATGGTTAGGAAACATAACCATCTTTGATTAACGAGCTAGTCTAGTAGAGGCATACTAGTGACACTCTGTTTGTCTATGTATTCACACATGTATTATGTTTCCGGTTAATACAATTCTAGCATGAATAATAAACCTTTATCATGATATAAGGAAATAAATAATAACTTTATTATTGCCTCTAGGGCATATTTCCTTCAGCAGGAGATCAGAATTCAGCCGTGTCTCAGTCGCGCAACAGAATTCACAGTCGATCCGTCACTGTGAATACGGTTCAGTCGGCTCATAGCCCCAGATCGCCTCCGCGGCGTGAAGGGCGCGAGAATCGACGAGATCAATATGGCGACAGACTCGACCGAGATGATAGGCGTCGAGTGCCCTATTCCCCTCCGAGGGGTGGGTCTTACGCTCCTCGGCAGCCAGATGATAGGCGTCAGTACAGTACAGGGCGTAGGGTTCCAGTCGACCCCAGAGAACCAGGCTTCGACGCGCGATCCATTATCGTGCAAGGGTTGGTTGACCGGAACAGAGCCCATCGAGGTGGACTCGACAGAGATGTACCCACAAGCAGTCGAGTGCATGTTTCTGGTCCTGAATGTTTCAGCAGGGCTATCAGAGCCGCAGTTATCCCTCCCAATTTCAGGTTGGCAACAGGAGTCAGCAAGTTCACTGGTGAGTCTAAGCCTGAAACTTGGCTTGAAGACTACCGAGTGGCAGTTCAGATTGGTGGTGGAAACGACGAGGTGGCCATGAAGCATTTGCCCCTCATGTTGGAAGGTTCTGCCAGGGCATGGTTGACTCAGTTACCTCCTAGCAGCATTTACACTTGGGAAGACCTGTCCCGAGTGTTCGTCAGGACGTTTGAAGGAACTTGCAAGCGACCAGCTGGATTGACAGAGTTGCAAGTCTGCGTGCAGAAAACTAATGAGACTCTCAGAGAGTACATTCAGAGATGGATCACTTTGCACCACACTGTGGAGAATGTGTCCGATCATCAGGCAGTCTGCGCCTTCAAAGACGGCGTCAAGAACAGAGAACTGAGTTTGAAGTTTGGTCGAACCGGTGACATGACCTTGAGTCGGATGATGGAGATTGCTACCAAGTACGCCAACGGCGAAGAAGAAGACCGACTCCGAAGCGGCAAGCACAAGCCGAGTCAGTCGGAAAAAGGAAACACCAGTCGGAAACAGAAGCGGAAGGCTGAACCGGCAGCTCCTGGAGAGGCTCTGGCCGTGACTCAAGGAAAGTTTAAGGGGAAACCAAAAGGATCCTGGAACCCCAAGAAGGTAAAGGATAAAGAAGGGAAAGATGTGATGGATATGCCATGTCACATTCACACGAAGAAAGACGAAGAGGGGAATATCATCTACCCGAAGCACACCACTCGCCAATGTCGACTCCTGATCCAGCAGTTTCAGGGAAAACAGTCTAAGGACAAGGAGAAGGAGTCGGACAAGGCCGAAGACAAGGAGGACAGTGAGGGAGGATATCCGCATATCAACTCCACTCTGATGATCTTTGCAGATGTGGAAAGCAGAAGTCGATTGAAAGTGATTAACCGAGAGGTGAACATGGTTGCCCCCGCAAAAGCAAATTATCTGAAGTGGTCTCAAACACCCATCACATTCGACCAATCTGATCACCCGACTCATATTGCCACCCCTGGGAGGCAAGCTTTGGTGGTCGATCCAGTTGTCGAAGGCACTCGACTGACAAAAGTGCTGATGGATGGTGGAAGTGGACTGAACTTATTGTATGCAGACACATTGAAAGGTATGGGCATTCCGATGTCCCGACTGAGCACTAGTAACATGAGCTTTCATGGAGTTATACCAGGGAAGAAGGCCGAGTCACTCGGCCAGATAGCTTTGGACGTGGTGTTTGGTGATTCGAAGCATTTTCGCAAAGAAAAGTTGACGTTTGAGGTCGTGGATTTTCAGAGTGCATATCATGCCATTTTGGGGAGACCAGCTTATGCACGGTTCATGGCTCGACCATGCTACGTGTACCTCAAATTGAAGATGCCAGGCCCCAAAGGAGTGATCACTGTCACCGGTGATCGGAAAAAGGCAGAAGAGTGCTTTCAGAAGGGCTCCAAGATCGCCGATTCCCAGGTGACAGCGGTCGAGTTCGAAGAATACAAGCAAAACGCAGATCCGAGTGACTTACTGCGATCCAAGAAGCCCGCCACAGAGTCTGCATTCCAGTCGTCCGGTCAGACAAAGCCTGTTCACATTCACCCGACCGACCCCGAAGCAGCTCCGACCCGCATCTCCACAACACTCGACCCAAAATAGGAAGAAGCGCTCATCCAGTTCCTCCGTGAGAACTGGGACATTTTTGCATGGAAGCCCGCTGACATGCCAGGTGTTCCCAGGGGACTGGCTGAGCATCGCCTAAGAGTCGACTCATCTGCCAAACCAGTCAAAGAGCATCTTCGGCGGTCCGCCGTCCAGAAGAGAAAAGCCATTGGTGAAGAAGTGGCTCGACTGTTGGCGGCAGGATTTATCCGAGAGATATACCACTCCGAGTGGCTCGCTAATGTCGTCATGGTTCCTAAGAAGTACAAGTCTCTCCGAATGTGCATTGATTTCAAGCACATCAACCGGGCCTGCCCGAAAGATCATTTTCCTCTCCCTCGCATAGATCAAATTGTTGACTCGACCGCGGGATGTGAGAGGCTATCTTTTTTAGATGCCTACTCCGGGTACCACCAGATCCGTCTGTACGGACCCGACGAGGTAAAAACAGCTTTCATCACTCCATTCGGGTGTTTCTGCTATATCACCATGCCATTCGGCCTCAAGAATGCCGGAGCCACATTTATGCGAATGATTCAGAAGTGTCTACTCACTCAAATCAGTCGGAATGTGGAAGCATATATAGATGATATCGTTGTCAAGTCGCGAAAAGGTTCCGACCTGCTCGCTGATCTCGCCGAAACATTTGCCAACCTCAGAAGGTACGATATCAAGCTCAATCCATCAAAGTGCACATTTGGAGTTCCTGGTGGCAAGTTACTCGGTTTTCTCTTTTTCCGAACGGGGAATCGACGCTAACCCAGAGAAGATTGGCACTATTCTCCGAATGAAACGCCCTGTGCGAGTGCACGATGTCCAGAAGCTTACTGGATGCTTGGCCGCATTAAGTCGATTCATCTCACGACTCGGTGAAAAGGCATTGCCTCTTTACCGACTGATGAAGAAGACAGACAAGTTCGAGTGGACTCCAGAAGCTGATGCAGCGTTCGCCGAGCTAAAAGCTCTGCTCTCCACCCAGCCGGTGCTTGCCGCTCCAATCAGCAAAGAGCCTCTGTTGCTCTATATCGCAGCCACAGGACAAGTCGTCAGTACTATGCTAACGGTCGAGCGGGAAGAAGAAGGAAAAGCCCTCAAAGTTCAGCGCCCAGTGTATTATTTGTCTGAAGTCTTGACTCCATCCAAGCAGAGATATCCTCATTATCAGAAGCTTGTATATGGAATATACATGACCACAAAGAAGGTTGCTCATTATTTCTCTGATCATTCCATCACAGTCGTCAGCGACGCTCCACTATCAGAGATTTTGCACAACAGGGATGCAACTGGTCGAGTGGCCAAATGGGCGATTGAACTTCTTCCCCTTGATATCAAGTTTGAGGCAAAGAAAGCCATTAAGTCCCAGGCAATAGCAGACTTCCTCGCCGAGTGGATTGAACAACAGCAGCCGACTGAAGTTCACTCGGAGCATTGGACCATGTTCTTTGATGGATCTAAGATGTTGAATGGTTCCGGTGCCGGGGTTGTCCTGGTTTCCCCCAGAGGAGATAAGCTCAGATATGTGCTCCAGATTCACTTTGATTCCTCCAACAATGAGGCAGAATATGAGGCCTTCTTATATGGGTTGCGCATGGCCATTTCACTCGGCGTCCGTCGCCTGATGGTCTATGGCGACTCGGATTTAGTGGTCAATCAGGTGATGAAAGAGTGGGACGTGAGAAGCCCAGCCATGACTGGATACTGCAGTGCAGTGAGGAAGCTGGAAAAGAAGTTCGAGGGGTTGGAGCTCCATCATATACCCCGACTGAAAAATCAAGCAGCTGATGATCTAGCAAAGATAGGTTCCAAGAGAGAAGCCATTCCGAGTGGTGTGTTCTTGGAGCATATACACACTCCGTCAGTCAAAGAAGATCCTTTCACCGAAGAAACTCCACAGCCCAAGAGTGCCACAGATCCGACTGAAGTTGAAGTCCCAGCGGTGGTCGACTTGATCATGGAGGTTTTGGTGGTCATTCCCGACTGGACGATTCCGTATGTCGCATATATCCTGAGAAAAGAGCTTCCGGAGGATGAGGAAGAGGCTCGACAGATCGTCCGTCGATCTAAGGCCTTTACCGTTATCAAAGGACAATTATACAGAGAAAGCGCGACTGGAGTTGGTCAGAAGTGCATAACACCAGAAGAAGGTCGACTCATCCTCAATGATATTCACTCGGGGACCTGTGGTCATCATGCGTCCTCTCGGACCATCATGGCCAAAGCATACCGAGCCGGATTTTACTGGCCAAAGGCGAATGAGATGGCAAAAGAGATAGTGGATAAGTGCGAGGGATGTCAATTCTACTCGAATATGTCGCACAAGCCTGCGTCGGCTCTGAAGACCATCCCACTCGTCTGGCCTTTTGCGGTATGGGGATTGGACATGGTCGGTCCTTTGAGAATAGGACGAAGTGGCTTCACGCATGTACTGGTGGCAGTCGACAAGTTCACCAAGTGGATCGAGGCTAAACCAATCAAGAGCCTTGACACCGGTACTGCTGTTAGCTTCATCAGGGAACTAATATTCAGATATGGAGTCCCACACCGCATCATTACGGATAATGGGTCGAACTTTGACTCGGAGGAATTCAGAGATTTCTGCAGCTCCCAAGGCACACGGGTCGACTACGCTTCAGTCGCCCATCCGCAGTCGAATGGACAAGCAGAGCGAGCTAATGGACTGATTCTTAAGGGATTGAAGCCTCGACTGATGTGTGATCTCAAACACGCAGCTGGAGCTTGGGTCGACGAACTTCCCTCAGTACTTTGGGGACTGCGGACCACACCTAATCGGTCGACCGGAAGAACTCCATTCTTCTTGGTCTACGGAGCTGAAGCAGTCTTGCCGAGTGATCTTCTCCACAATGCTCCTCGAGTTGAAATCTACAACGAAGCAGAGGCTGAACAAGCGCGGCAGGACGCAGTCGACCTTTTAGAGGAAGAAAGGGAGATGGCTCTGATCCGGTCGACCATATACCAACAAGATTTGCGTCGTTTCCACGCCAGAAATGTGAGAGGTCGAGCCTTCCAGGAAGGGGATTTGGTTCTCCGAGTGGATCAGCACAAACCACACAAGCTTGCTCCTTCTTGGGAAGGCCCCTTCATCGTCACCAAGGTCCTCCACAACAGGGCGTACCGTCTTTACAACGTCGAGCATAATATCGACGAACCCCGAGCTTGGAACGCGGAGCTACTCCGCCCATTCTACACTTAAGTTTTATCACTCGGATGAGTTGCAATAAAGTACTTTTGTAGTTCATGGACCTCAAAATAATAGTGTCATAGTCCCTCCATACTTTCTGTCACTTTTTATTTTTGTCCACATAAAATTCCCCCTCAGTGGGTGACTTAGCCGCGAATCTGTTTCGCCTAAGTTTGTAAAAATCCTACCGAGTGAAGAGCAACCCTCTCACTCGGGGGGCTTAGCTGCGGCCCTGTGCTCGCCTAAGTTATAAAAATCCTACCGAGTGAAGAGCAACCCTCTCACTCGGGGGCTTAGCTGCGGCCCTGTGCTCGCCTAAGTTATAAAAATCCTACCGAGTGAAGAGCAACCCTCTCACTCGGGGGCTTAGCTGC
>NC_057801.1:541300945-541338673 GCF_018294505.1 Triticum aestivum
GTGAAAGAGCAACCCTCTCACTCGGGGGCTTAGCTGCAGTCCAAGCACTCGCCTAAGTTTATCAAAATCCTACCGAGTGAAGAGCAACCCTCTCACTCGGAGGCTTAGCTGCAGTCCAAGGACTCGCCTAAGTTTATCAAAATCCTACCGAGTGAAGAGCAACCCTCTCACTCGGGGGCTTAGCTGCAGCCCTGTGCTCACCTAAGTTATAAAAATCCTACCGAGTGAAGAGCAACCCTCTCACTCGGAGGCTTAGCTGCAGTCCAAGTACTCGCCTAAGTTATCAAAATCCTACCGAGTGGTAAGCCAGACTTTCACTCGGGGGCTTAGCTGCGGCCCAGTGCTCGCCTAAGTGAACTGAAGAATAAGTCAATTGCGATAAAAGCGCCTTGCTTTGAACCTGCAAAAGACATTTCGAGCCAAAAGCAATCGTATTCAAGCACCAAATTCAAGTTTGAATCGATATCTAAAGGAACCGAGAGTGCTTAGGCGTTAAGCCTGTTAAGGTTTATCGGTTACAATTCCACTCGGCATACCGAGGCAAATTTAAAGCGTCGAGCCAGAAGAAGTTTTTTACCCCTCCTGTGGAGGGCTGGAAGGTGCAACGAATTCATCAAGGTCGATCCCGTCGGCGATCCGAGTGGCAGCTGCGAGGAAAGTTTCCATAAAGGACCTGAAGTCGTGTTTCTTGGTGTTGGCCACCCGAAGAGCCGCCAGCTTCTCTTCTCGTGCATCCTTACAATGGACTCGGGCAAGACACAGAGCAACATCTGCACCACACCGAGCCGAGGACTTCTTCCATTCCTGCACTCGACCAGGGGTCGTGTTCAACCGGGCCATCAGCGACTCAAGATCATTCTGAAGTGTCTCTTCAGGCCAGAGCGTCGAGTCGATGCGAGATGTGGCAGCCTTCAGTCTTGCAAGATAGTCCACGACAGCTGCAACACGGGACTCCAGTCGGAGAACATCCATGGCAACTTCATCGTTCACCGGAGAATTGACGGGGTCGAGGTTTGGCTCCAGCCGGCTAGTTTCTTCTTCAAAGTTTTGACAAAATTCTGCAAGGGTGATCACTAAGTCAAGGGGATGGTCGAATGGAAAAATCACAATTGGAAACGTCTGCCAAGCATAGAGGTTTACCTTCAAGCATAAGAAACAGCTTCTTGGCAAGTCCACTCAGGAAGGCCTCCAGATCAGTTTTCTTCCCAGTCAATTTGGTGACTTGGTCGGTCAGGGCAGCTTTATCAGTTTTCAGTCGACTGACCTCCTTGTTGGCAATCCCAAGAGCAGCTTTCAGATTGGTATTGTCTTGTTCGAGCTTGGTGACTGAAGCTAACTTCTCGTCAGCAAGCTTGATCTTCTCAGCTAGCTCAAGGTCTTTCTTCTGCTGGGCCTCCCTTACCTTACCTGCAAGTTACAGCAAGATCAGATTTTGAAACAAGCAAGGGGAAAAGCAGTCGTCAGGGTCTCACCAAACATACCTTCGGTCTCCTCCTTTGCCTTTGTCAGCTTCTCCTGAACCAGCTTCAAGCTCAGCTCGACTTGAGTATGCTTGTGTTCCAGCTCTGAGTAGCGAGCCACAAGATCACAAGAGTTCTGCGAAGAAACAATCGACTAAATGTCAAATATAATTCACTTCCGAGTGAAAAAGGGAAAAACTCACGTTTCTAAGACTACAGCCGAATACAAGCATTCAACCGTAGTCTCGGGGACTACACCCAGTGGGTGCACTCAGTGTGCCCCCACTAATCCTGTTGAAGACAAAGTCGACCAGTCGACCTCAAAAAAAAATATAAAGTGCGAGATGCATTCTCTAAGACTGTGATCAACTGCAAGCAGTCGACCACAGTCTCGGGGACTACACCCAGTGGGTGCACTCAGCGTGCCCCCACCGGTTTGTGAAATCCAGTCGACATAGTCGACTGACAGAAAGACTGAAATTATAAAGCCTAAGGCCAACTGCCAGCAGTCGACCTTAGCCTTGGGGACTACACCCAGCGGGTGCACTCAGCGTGCCCCCGCTAATACGGAGCTCAATCGACAAACACCCAGTGGGTGACTACTATAAATTCCGGAAAAGAAAAGTTTTTGGCAGCATATCCAACAGAACAAACGGTGGTCGACTGACCTGAACATTGCTTTGGAGGGCAGAACTGGCGTCATAAGCTGCCTGGCTCGCGTCCCGGATGGTCTTCAGCTGCTCCATCATGAGTCCCGCCTGGCGTATCGCCTCCTTCACTGCGCCAGCTTGGTCCTCTGGGACGTGGTGCGTCGTGAAGAGGGAGGGCTGCTGAGCACTCGTCAGTGGATTTGCGAAGGACACCGTGTGTCGAGTGGTGTTCTCTTCCTCCTCAGTCAGAATCACAGGCGCCGTCACATCCTGAGGCACCTTACTGGCGGACGCTTTCCGACTCCTCCTGTGCTTCAGCGGCTCTTCATCCTCATCATCATCAGGAAGATTGATAACAGTATTGGGTGGAGCTGCGGAGAAGAATCAGGATCAGAGATCGCGAGTCAGTCGACTAAGAACGGCGTTAAGAATACAGTACCTGGGTTCGAAGTCGCTGTGTCCTCCATCTCGTGGTCATCAGCCCGAGCCGAGGTTTCAGAAGTAGCAGCACTGCAACTCCAAAGGATCAGTCGACTAACTTCAGCGTCGACCAGAGACAAAGTTCACACAAAATGAGAAGATTCAAACAACACGATTACCCTGATATGGTAGGGATGGACACCTTCATCTTCGGCAGGAGCTTGATCGGCTTCGACGAGGCCGCCCTGGGCTGCTTCGGCGCCTTTTCAGTCGGCACCGGAGAGATGGTCCGGGGGCGCTTGGTCGACTGAGTAGTGGTCGCAACCCCCTTACCACGTTCGGTTGAAGGGTCGTGGACAAGCTTCGACCGCCTTTCCGAGCGCGGTGGTACGACCTCCTCCTCCTCTTCCTCCTCGTCTTCAACGTCATTGTCATCGCCGTCGTCATCATCATCGTCGTCATCATCCCCTGCAACGTCCGAGTCCCACTCCTCCTCTTCCTGGCTCTCACCCCCGCTCGCCTCACCCTCCTCAGTCGGAGTTTGTGCCCCATTGGGCATCGAGTACAGCTCGATGAGAGCCTAGCAGATATCAAGACAAGGATCAGTCGACCAGTCGGCAGGATAAACAGAAATGAATGCGACAAGAACGCAGTGGAGGGCAGAGCAAATGTACCTTGTTTGGATCGCTGTTGTGGTCGAGTGGAGGAATCCTTCTGGCTCCGCGTGGGTTGTCTTTGTTTCCGGTAACGGCTACCATCCATCTTTCCAGAGTGACATCGTCGACTGCTTCCGGATGGACTCGAGTCTCGTCTTCGGTCCCACAGTACAACCACATGCAGTGGCTCCGGAACTGAAGAGGCTGGATGCGACGCCTGAGGAAGACCTCCAAGAGGTCCATGCCCGTCACTCCCTCCCGAACCAACTGCACCACGCGCTCCATCAACATCTTCACATCAGCTTTCTCCTCCGGAATCAACTTCAGAGAGGAGGGCTTGTTCACTCGGTCCATGGTAAACTGTGGGAGTCCACTCGACTGCCCCGGCGTCGACTGGTCCCGGCAGTAGAACCAGGTTGACTGCCAGCCTCTGACCGACTCGGGAAAGGTCATGGGCGGGAAGGTGCTCTTATTCCTCACCTGGATCCCCAGACCCCCACACATTTGGACGACTCGGGTTCTCTCATCACCTGGGCTCGCCTTCTTCACGGTCTGAGAGCGACATGTGAATATATGTTTGAACAAACCCCAGTGCGGTCGACAGCCCAAGAAACCCTCACACATGGACACGAATGCAGCAAGATAGGCAATGGAGTTTGGGGTAAAGTGGTGGAGCTGCGCTCCGAAGAAATTCAAGAAGCCACGGAAGAAAACACTAGGCGGCAAGGAAAACCCACGATCAACATGGGTGGCCAAAAGTACACACTCACCCTCTTCTGGCTGGGGCTGCCACTCCTTCCCCGGAAGCCTCGCAGCTCCGTGAGGGATCAAGCCCTCGTTGGCCATGTCGAGGAGGTCATTCTCTGTGATGGTCGACTGGATCCAGTCTCCTTGGACCCAGCCCTTCGGCAGGCGGGATCTGGACGAGGACCCTCCGCGGCTGGTGGATCTCCCCTTTGCCTTCTCCGACGCCGACGCCTTCTTTGCACGCTCCAGCGCCGCCGTCTTCTCCTTGGCCATGGTCTCCGGCGAGATGCGCGAAGGGAAGTGGTGCGGGGGCGAGAGCGAGCACGCTGGGCGGGGAAGAAGGAAGCAGAGAGAGGGAGAGAATGCTGAGGCGCAGCACAGAAATCCTCGCCGGGCACATTTATAAGGTCCCTTCCGAGTGGATGACAGGTGGGCCCGGTCGATCTAATCATATCTGGGAGCAGTTATGCAGACGGGATACGTGGCGAAAAAAGTGGCGCGGAGATCGAGGCGTCTATGCCCCGTCCCATCCGAACGCCGCGGTCCGCCCCGCTTCACGCGCGTCCCCAAATTTCGCATCCCGCGGAATCCGCGAACAGCAAATCAGTCTCTCAGACGCGGTGTTTCCGGCGATCCGTCGCTCGGAGATCGTCGAAGCCCGAAAGGTCACTCGACGCAAAAATAGAATGGATCGAGTCGACTGAAGACAAGTTGCTCCCTGTCGACGAAGAGATTCTTTGGTACAGGACAACGCACGACCAGGGCACAAAGGTTAATCGGAAACGACGTCAACTCCTTCCTCACTCGAAGCCTCAATCCATTCGGGGGCTAATGATGGGGTTATGTACCTAGGGTAGGGTCATGGACCTGATCCAAGTACCTTACCCAAGGACACCCTTAGAAGAAGTCACCTTCCAGTCGACCAACGAGGGACACACTCGACTGACTTGAAGGACTCGACCACGAAGACTCACTCGACCACCGGAAAGTCAAAAGGCACTCTGCACTGCAACGACCTGTAATCAAGTAGGCTTTATGATAGTAAAGGCACTTTATGTGGGGCGTTACCAGTAACGCCCCAGACTTAACTCACCTTAAACCCTCTCCTGCATGGGCTGACTGGGGTCCTGGCGCACTCTATATAAGCCACCCCCCTCCACAGGCAGAAGGGTTCGGCACCTTGTAACTCATATACTCATAATCCACTCGACCGCCTCCGAGCTCCGAGACGTAGGGCTATTACTTCTTCCGAGAAGGGCATGAACTCGTACATCCCTTGTGTTTACAACCTCTCCATAGCTAGGAACTTGCCTCTCCATACCTACCCCCCACTCTACTGTCAGGCTTAGAACCACGACAAGGAATGAAGGGAAATTGCAGCTGATTGGATCGGAGGAAGCAGTACCAGCTTTTACAGCTTGCATGCTGACCTTTTCTCTCGTGAACTGAGCTATAGCCGGGCAATAAGTGAAGCGCCGGCTCCCTTCTCTTTCCTTCTTTCTCTCTCCTCCAGCTGAGACTTTACTGACTTGGAAAGGCTTACAGCCTGCTGACAAGGATTTATTATACTTGCTCTAACTTAGCTAGTAACTTAACACATCCCAAGACAATTTTGCTTATGTGGCAAGTGTCATGGAATTAACACGTCAGATGTCCTAACGGAAGGACTTAGTCGTGGAGCCATCACAATGAGATTACCTTGAAGGGGTTAAACCGGACAAGGGACACGAGAGTTTATACTAGTTCGGCCCCTTCGATGAAGGTAAAAGCCTACGTCTAGTTGTGATGGAATTGATTGGGTTTCGATGACCAGGGAGCAAATACGCTTTGCGTGAGTCTCGATTTGTTGTTTCTTGTCCCTGAACCGCCGCCTGGTCATCCCTTTATATACACAGGTTGACGCCCGACCGGTTTACGGAGTCCCGAGGCCGGCTCATACAAGTGTCCGGCTCGGTCTCCCCCTTTCCCTAACTTACAATACAAGTTATACAACTATGGCGGTTTACAACTATGGGCCCTAATCCGCCTTTGGGCTCTGGGCCTCTAGTCTCATTAGTAAAGCGCCATCTTTGTCTTTATGGGCTTCAGTACAATGGAGCGTGAACCAGCCCCTCCTGGGCGGTTTACACTTAGTAGTTATATCCTCAATATTAGGCCCCAGATTGATTTGAGCCTGTTCATGTCAATCTTCAATACTTAGAAAAAATTCTTTGAACATCTTCTTTAGATCCTTGTAAACCGCCATGATTTCTTCTCCCTATAAACTTTTGATAAACCGCTGTGCCGTCATCCTTTGAACGCAACAGTGAATCGTCATGACGTCATCTCTGCATAAAAGGATTCCCTTCATTAATTATTTTCTGAAGATCGAGGAAACAGTTGCACCCTCTTTTGCCGCTTCAGGCTCCTCGATTCTTGCGCCTGCCACTTATCCCCTTCTCTTTCTAAATAAGGCCGGGGGGTATTTCTATTTTTTTCCTTGCCTCTCGTCTTCCTCCTCACGACCCGAAGAGCTCAAGCGCCGCCGCCGACGTCGATCCTCGAATCTGCACCGACTAGGCCGCTGCATCACCCTGTTCGTACCAGAGATCCTGCGATACTCCTCCGCTGCTGCGTGGCCCTGGCAAGCTTTCTTCCCGTAACCCTAGATCTCCATTAGGGCTTCGGGTTCATCCATGTTCATCGACGTTCATCAGTGCTTCTCCGCCTTTCCCTTAGCCTCTTTAATGAATCTAGCTATGCCTGATAGTTTTCTTTTGTGGCTAGATCCATAACTTTAGTCTGCCGCACCACGGCGTCTTGCTGTTCCTGGACAAAACTCCATCTGGACCTTCTCCGTTCCTCTTAGCGCCATTGTAGGGCTCAGAAAAATTTCTTTATTGAACCACGGTAGATCCAAAATTATACTGCCATATTGTGAAACCTATTTCTGTAAACACTTAGTGGATTTCAGCTCTGCCTCTTCTGTTTTAAGGGCGGTTTAACCTTTAGTAGTTAGCAATCCGCCAGATACCATTAGCCCTTACTTAAACCGCCATTTTGACTTGAGTAGCAGTATCCGGCTTAACTTTCAAATTTGTCCTGATTAAATTTCCCGGTTTAACACCGCTTTAGAGCACATCAACCTTGAATCTTAAACCGACCTTCTCACCTCTTTTACAGTTTGTCTTCCAAAATGACTAAACAATTCTCAGCTTGCAACTGGGTTCCTTCCCGGATCACAGAGACTCAACTCAACGGATATGTTATAACTGGCGCTTTGGCCAAGAAAAGTGTCCTTCATTGGCGAGTCCCTGGCCCCGAATGCCCTCCTGAACCTCAAGATGGAGAAGTGATCGTGTTCATGCAACATATAGACCGGGGTTTTAGCCCTCCCGGGTCAAAAAATTTCCGGGATGTACTTGCTAGCTTCCAACTCCATCCTCAGGACATTGGACCAAATTCTGTGTCCAACATATGCAACTTCCAAGTGTTCTGTGAAGTTTACCTTCAAGAGGAACCAACTGTTGAGCTCTTCCGGGATTTCTTCCACTTAAACCGCCGAACTGAGTTCTCTGACGGCCCCAATACTGAACTTGGTGGCGTGTCAATTCAGAAGAGGAAAGAAGTCGATTTTCCTCACGCCAAACATCACAGCCATCTAAAAGACTGGAATCAAACCTGGTTCTATTGTCAGAACACCGCTCCTGCTGACGAAAACCCTCTGCCGGGTTACCATGCTCACCGGCTCAGCAACGGCCATCCACTGCCTCTGCAGCTCACTGCCAGAGAACGACAAGCTTATGCTCCTCAACTTGCTAAGCTCTGGGCTTTCCTTGCAAACGGTTTAACCGGCATTGACCTTGTTCGTTGCTGGGTTTCGTGGGGTATCCTTCCCTTAAGCCGCCGCCCCGGGTCGATGCATGAGTATACCGGACATCAAGGACCCTCAACGGTATCATGAGATAGAGATGACTGATGATGAAGTAACCGAGTCTGTCAAGAAGATGTTGGATGAACAGATCGCCGAGTGCGGCAAAACTGGACTGTGTCCTTTTTATGCCTCCAACAAACCGCCTGCGGTAAGGATTTTAACTTTGTGCTTTTTTGATCCGCCTCCGTTTTAACACTGTTATAATAAACCTTTGTTTAATTTTACAGGCCAATAGCTCCTTCTGGAAAAGGAAAGCTCAAGATAAACCGGCGAGAGCTCCACATGTTAAAAGTAAAGTCACCAAGAGAGCAGCCAAAAAGAAAACCGCCTAGTCTTCTGATCCGCCCGAAGATGTCGATGAATCGGAACAAGAGGTAAAACTTCATTCCCTTGGCTCATTTTTCATACACCTTATTGACAATGACTATTACCAGGATGATGCGGAAGCCAGTCGCGCTGATCATGTTGAGGTAATCTCCCTTTCCTCCGGTTCAGATCATGTGCCGGTTCAAAAATTTCGCCGTGCAGTTCGGAAAGTAAAATACTCTCACCCTCTTGCTTATTTGGATCCAAAATTTTCTTTAAAGACACAGCAACTTGAAGGCCGTCGCACAACCCAGCACAGTGGTCAGCAAGTCACTTCTTCCAGTTTACCAGACACTTCAAACCGGAAACGTCGTCCCGAGGTCTCTTGCTCTTTTAATAAACCTTGTCCCTTGGCGGGTTGCTTCCGAAACCCACTTAATCCGTCTGACTCGAATTATCAGGTGTCTTCCAATTCATCTGGCGGTTCATCAACCACTCAGCTGCCTCCCCTTAAAATCGTCCATGGGTAAGTACACTGCCCTTCAGCTTTTTCCTTCATGTTTCGGTTTACCGTGCTAATCTTTGTTTGATACTGCAGTGCTAAAGCCCGACTGAGCAAGAAAGCCAAAACCAGTACCCCCGCTAGTGAAGTTGAACCGGAGAGGGCCCCGGAAGGCACCGGTAGAGATACTGATGTCATGGATGATTCTGCCCCACAAGATGAGAATACTGAAGCTAATCCACCGGAAGCTGACCCGGCCACTCACGCTGATCCATCAAGCCCGCATGCTACTCCTCCAAGTCCGGCTGCTGATCTGCCGTGCCCAGCCGCTAATCTGCCAAGCCCAGCCAGGGATACCGTCAATTCGCCAAGTCTGTCAAAAGGTGGCGGTGATGATGTTATTATAACCGGTACAGGTCACACCAGCCCTGGCAATCGGGTTGTCCTATCAAAGCATACCGCCAAGGAAGAATTTGTTGCTATGGGCAAGGGAAAAGAAAAGACAGATTTATCCAGCTATGTTAACCTTACTGCCCAAGAGCTTCATTCCGGCTTCTCACACCGCTTCTACACAAGCTGAGATTATGAGGCCGGTTTGGTGAACATGATGAAGGAGCGCTATGAGATAACCTTCCAAACACTTTAATCTTGCTTGTTCTGTATATCTCCATCGTAGCCCCCAAGGGCCGGTTTGTCTCTTGAAGACAAACCGGGACTTATGAATAAAGAAAGATGTGCTTGTGGTAACATAATATGTTGGAGAGTGCTTCGGTACACCCCCCCCCCCCACCTAAAACGTATAATGGGTAGTATGGTCATTTCACATTAGGTATAGGAATACCCACCCCGATGCCGTACGTCCGTGCGCGACGTTGTACGCCCGCCCGCGTATGCCGCACCCGTCGCTGTACGTACGCCCACCCGCGTACCCGCACCCGTCGCCATGCGTCGCCGCCGTACGCCCGCACGTCTCCACGTTGGCGTCGACAGTTATTGGAGGAAAAAAAGTCACAGTAGCCGCCGACGCCCACCGTCGAAACCCTGAACCCTAACGCATCCACGCCGTCTCCACGTCGGCCCCCGTCTGCATGAAGTCGCCGTCGCCCGGGTCGCTGCCCAAACAGGCCGTCGCGCGTGCCCGGCGCTGTTGCCGCTGCCGCCGCGTTCCATTCCCGTCGCCCAGATGGCCGCCAACCCGTGATCTACGTCGCCGCCTTCCTCCGCGCACTACGCCTGCTATGACCGGCCATCGTCCTCACGCCGTCGACACCTGCCTTCGCCGACCAGCAACGTCACGCCATCATCACGTTCCTCATTGGAGAAAATGGATCCGGCTGAAATCCTCGCCGCCGTGCAAGAGGTTGGTTTGAGACGTCATTGTGCTTGATGAAATAATTGTTTTAGGGATGAAGTTACACAGTGTTTGATTGATCTTAGAATTTTTTTTAAACATGTATAGTTAGAGGAGGAGGGCGATTATGATGGCGATGATTACGGCGAGGACAATGAAACCTCGTCACTGAATATGGATGAACCTGCTGAGGAGAACTACATGAGTTTGGATGAATCTTATAGTGGCAATGTAAGTGTGATCAATGTTGATAAAAACAATAAATATGATAAACCGCACGGACAATTACATGTTTTTTTGCATCATGCAGCGACATGGCGATGATGATGATGATATGGATATAGATGATTCATTTGCTGAAAGTGCACTTCGGGTATGTTTTTAAAAAAATCAGAGAAGAAATGGCATAATAACCATATGAGTGCTTGCATGTATTTTTTTGAAATGTGCGCAGATGGACGAGGACGTGGACTTTGTGAGGAATATTGTGGACGATGAAAGTGACAAATCGCACGTTGATGCATCTCATGATGACAGCTCCAGTAAAGTAAGTTTTGAAACTTACATACATTCGATATTAAAATAATAACTGACTGACATAAATGGTTTAATGCATTAATTTACAGGGAGATGTAGATGGTACAAGCGGGAAGGATGAGCATGTTGGTGATGATCTGTTTAATTTTGACATCGGATTTGATGAATATCAGCAAGAATCATTGGACATGCATTGGAAGGTCATGAGGAAGACGTTCAAGTCACTAGGAGAGGCTTACAATTTCTATAACCATTATGCTTACGAGCGTGGTTTCAGCGTAAGAAAGGACTCACTGAAATATTCGAAAGGTCCTGAGGGAACTAAGCGCTTGAGAAAGTATCTGTGTGGGAGAGCTGGGAAACGACAGGCAAAACTTTGTACAATGGAAGGCAGGACCCGCAGGCTGAGAGGGGAGACTCGTTGCTTCTGCGATGCGCATATAACTTTGAAACTTGATAAAGAGCGTGACGTTTGGTATGTCAGCAGTTTTAGTGATGATCACAATCACGTTCTAGCTAGACCAGATGAAGTCACGTTTCTTCGGTCTGATAATCAGATAAAAGAATATCAGAAAGCTGAGATCTTAACTATGGCAGGTGCTGGAATCAGGAAACATATGATTTATGATAATCTCGTCAGTAGGTACGAGTCATATGCAAAGGCTGGTTTTGGGAGGAAGAAGCTTTATAACATGTGTTATAGAGAAAAAATGAAGTTGCTTGCACAAGGTGATGCAGACACTGCCATTGGGATCATGATGACCAGAAAAGAGAGAGATCCAGATTTTTTTTTCTTTGAACACACCATCGATGATGAAGGAAGGCTGAAAAACATATTCTAGTGTGATTCTCAATCACGTCGAGACTATGTTGAGTACGATGATGTGACAGTCTTCGACAACACATACAGGATGAATAGGTATGGCATGCCATTTATACCTTTTGTCGGTCTGAACAACCACCGTTGCACCACGGTATTCGGTTGTGCTCTTGTGTCTGACGAGACGGAAGATACATATGTCTGGCCGCTTCAGACGTTTTTGAGGGCTCACTGTGAGAAGAGGCCCAGGTCAGTAACTACTGATGGAGATGCAGCTATGATTAAGGCCATCAGAAAGGAACTTTCGAAGGTTTGGCATCGTCTTTGCTCATGGCATATTGAGAAGAACATGCAGAAACACCTTCATCATAAGTCTCTAAAGGAGTTCAGGTCTCTACTTTATTATGCCACTTCAAAAAAAGTATTTGAGGAGAGATGGGCAGCGTTTACCGCCAAATGGCAGTCGGAGAAAACAAAGACATGGTTACGTAGGATGTACAAGAAGAAAATGCTTTAGGCTGCATCATATCTGTCTAGTGGGTTTTTCTTAGGTATGCGAAGTAACCAGTGAAGTGAGAGTCTGAATTCATGCCTTCACTTGCATCTAGACTCCGGTATGACTATTGTTGATATGATTGTGCACTATGAGAACTGCATAGTTCGTCTCCGTGAGAACGAGGCGCATGACGATTACACAAACTCACATACAGTCCTAGTACCAGTATTGGACGAGTGTAAAGATATTGAGAAATCAGCTGCCCGTGAGTTCACTGCGGCAAACTTTTATATCTGACAGGAAGATATGAAGAAGGCACGGGAGCTTGAGGTCCTTGAGAGACTGAGAGGAGCAGACACTCACAGATTCATACTGACATGGAAGGAAAATAGGGATATCAGATTCACTTTGGACTACACCCCAGGTAACTTCGAAGAAATCGTGAAGTGCAGTTGCAGAAGTATGTATCACAAAGGACTTCCTTGCAAACATATTCTTCACATTCTGATTCAGCTACGCTTACGTGAGATACCTAAGTGTTTAGTACTACGGAGGATGAGCCAAGTTGCAAGGGGTGGACTTCCCGTGAAGCGCACTAGCGATCTGTTTGCGTGGGGATGGGCAGGTGCAGGGGACAGAGCTAGGTACAGCGAGTTGACTATCTTATCTGCAGAAGCAACTCATAAAGCATGCCATAAACCATTTTTATTCGACAAGTTGAAGGCAGCTCTGAGGGACATAATAGATAATGATTACACTAAGGAGGATGAGCCTGGTGCGGAGGTAAAGTTTGTGAACGACGATGCATTTGAGCCTAATCAAGATCATGGTCTTGTTTGTGATCCCGCAAAAGTTAACACCAAAGGTGCACCAAAACAGAATGTTGAAGGCCGTGGTAAGGATGGTCCTAGTGTCACTAAAAATGGGCGACCTAAAGCTTTTGATGGGAAAAGCAAACGTCAATGTGGACAGTGCGGTCTTACGGGTCATTATAAGTCCACGTGCCCTTAAAATCCTAAGTATGATTTTCGTATGTTATTGTAAATCTTATTGTTCAAACCAAATTTATTTGTTTATTGTGAATTAACACATATCTTACTGTTTTGATATGTAGGAACTTTGCTTGAATTCTGGAGTATGGAAGATTGCTTCACCCTTTGATTGAAGACAGTTTTTTGATGGATTGCTTCTATCTATGTGTTCTTTTTTAGTTGTTAAATTATATTATATGAGACTTATTTTTACTTTATTGATGTCAGACTATTTTCTATGATACTGACATGAGTATTTGTTTGATGACAGACTATGTAATGCAAGAAGTATTTTTACTCTGTTTATTTTGATGTGCTCATTATGCACTGTAGTGCCGTCGCTGTTTACTGTTGATTTTCTACACTGTCGCCGTCGCTGTTTATTGTTAGTTTTGTGCACGGTCGCCGTAGCATACAACCCCGTCGTTTTGTTTTAAAGCCCAACAAGTGCACCGGCGGCACTGTCCCACAGGGCAGCGTCGGACGGCAACACTGTCTCACGGGGCAGCGCCGGATGGCGGCGGCAGAGCGAGTTAATTAGAGGAGTTCGACTGCCTATGCGCCGCTGGGTATATAAGCCAGTCATCGCACGCTCCATCGGGCGAGGTGGGACTAAACATTTTCCGTCTTGGGGAGAAAAAAATCAAGGAGAAAGTTTCATCGCGTTTCACGACACAGAGCCGCCGCCAAGCCCTAATCTCTCTAGGGAGGGCTGATCTGGAGTCCGTTCGGGGCTCCGGAGAGGGGGATTCGTCGCCGTCGTCATCATCAACCATCCTCCATCACATATTTCATGATGCTCACCGCCGTGCGTGAGTAATTCCATCGTAGGCTTGCTGAACGGTGATGGGTTGGATGAGATTTACCATGTAATCAAGTTAGTTTTGTTAGGGTTTGATCCCTAGTATCCACTATGTTATGAGATTGATGTTGCTATGACTTTGCTATGCTTAATGCTTGTCACTAGGGCCCGAGTGCCATGATTTCAGATCTGAACCTATTATGTTTTCATGAATATATGTGTGTTCGTGATCCTATCTTGCAAGTCTATAGTCACCTATTATGTGTTATGATCAGACAACCCCGAAGTGACAATAATCGGGATACTTCTCGGTGATGACCGTAGTTTGAGGAGTTCATGTATTCACTATGTGTTAATGCTTTGGTCCGGCTCTCTATTAAAAGGAGGCCTTAATATCTCTTAGTTTCCACTAGGACCCCGCTGCCACGGGAGGGTAGGACAAAATATGTCATGCAAGTTCTTTTCCATAAGCATGTATGACTATTTACGGAATACATGCCTACATTACATTGATGAATTGGAGCTAGTTCTGTATCACCCTATGTTATAACTATTTCATGAGGAATCGCATCCGGCATAATTATCCACCACTGATCCATTGCCTACGAGCTTTTCACATATTGTTCTCTGCTTATTTACTTTTCCGTTGCTACTGTTACAACTACTACAAAAATCCAAAAACATTTACCTTTACTGTTGCTACTGTTACCATTACTATCATACCACTTTTGCTACTAAAGACTTTGTTGCAGATACTAAGTTATCCAGGTGTGGTTGAATTGACAACTCAACTGCTAATACTCAAGAATATTCTTTGGCTCCCCTTGTGTCGAATCTATAAATTTGGGTTGTACTTCACCCTCGAAAGCTGTTGCGATCCCCTACACTTGTGGGTTATCAAGACTAATTTCTGGCGCCGTTGCCGGGGAGCATAGATCTACTCTCTGAGTCACTTGGGATTTATATCTATTGATCATTATGAAGAACTTGAAAGACACTAAGACCAAGATCTATCCCTCAACTACGAGGGGAGGTAAGGAACTGCCATCTAGCTCTGCACTAGATTCTCCTTCCATTATTAGTAGGCTTGCGACACCTAAAATTGCTACTGCTATGAATTCTGATATGTCGCATGTTATTGATGATGCCACTTCTGCTATGCATGATGAAACTACTTTTGTGCGTGATACTACTTTGCCATTAGATGAATTTCTTGATGAACAACTTGCTAGAGTTAGGGGGAATGAAAATATTGAAGATGTTATTGATGATAGTGATGATGAACGTTCCCCCAATGATTATGTTTTACCTGTTGTTCCTAAGGGTTATGTTATGAATGAAAAAGCTGCTATGGAAATTCTTACTTGCAATGATAGATCTAATCTTAAGAAATTATTAGCTAAATGGAAGCAGCAGTCTCTTAATGCTAGAATGAAACCTGATCCTGCTTTTGCTACTTCACCTATTTGTGTTACTGATAAGGATTATGAATTCTCTGTTGATCCTGAGATTATTACTTTAGTTGGATCTGATCCTTTTTATGACCTTGAATCTAAAACTGTTGTGGCACATCTTACCAAGTTGAATGATATAGCCACCCTATTTACTCATGATGAGAAGTCTCGCTATTCATATATCCTTAAGATATTTCCGTTCTCATTAAAGGGTGATGCTAAGACTTGGTATAATTCTCTTGCTCCTGGTTGTGTGCGTAGTCCCCATGATATGATTTATTACTTCTCTGCTAAATATTTCCCTGCTCATAAGAAACAAGCTGCCTTGCGGGAGATATATAATTTTGTGCAAACCAAAGAAGAGAGTCTCCCACAAGCTTGGGGGAGGCTTCTCTGGCTACTTTATGCTTTGCCTGATCACCGACTTAAGAAAAATGAAATACTTGATATCTTTTATAATGGACTAACCGATGCTTCCAAGGACCACTTGGATAGTTGTGTTGGTTGTGTTTTCAGGGAAAGAACAGTCGACGAAGCTGAAATACTATTGAATAATATGATGACTAATGAAAATAATTGGACTCTTCCTGAGCCAGTTCCGGAAGTAATTCCTGAACCAATTGAGCCAACTCCTGAGCCTATTCCTAAACCCACTCGAAGAAGAGAGGTGTTTTATTTCTCAGTCCTGAAGATATGCAAGATGCAAAGAAATCAATGAAAGAAAAAGGTATTAAAGCTGAAGACTTTAAGAATTTACCTCCTATTGAAGAAATACATGGTCTTAATTTACCGCCTGAAGAACCACATTGTCTTAATAACCCGACACAGGTAGTAAAGGTAAATTCTCTCTATAGATACGATAAAGTTGAAATACCCTCTACTAAATTTCATAGCCCATCGTTAGATGAATTTGATGACTTTATGGCTAGACAAGAAAGTTTTAATGCTTATGTTGGTAGAGAGTTAAAGAATAATGCTTTCGAGATAGGACGCGTAGGTGATGATCTGGCTAGAGTTAAAGATGAACTTCACCGCGTTAGCAAATATGCTTCTATGGTTGCTACTCAAGCTGAGCAAGTACTCAAAGCTCAAAATGATTTGCTTGATGAATTGAATAATAAAAATGACTTTGTTGTTAGAGTGGCTACTAGAACTGGTAGAATGACTCAGGAACCTTTGTATCCTGAAGGCCAAATCGAGAAAGATTCTCAAAGAAATAATTTAGAGGCACCTAGTTCTTCTAAAAAGAAGAAGAAGAAAAACGATAGAACTTTGCGTGCTTCTAGTGAACCTACTGTAGACACACCTGAGAATCCCAATGATATTTCTATTTCTGATGCTGAAACACAATCAAGTGATGAACATGAACCTAGTGATAATGTTAATGATAATGTTCATGTTGATGCTCAACCTAGCAAAGACAATGGTGTAGAGATTGAACCTCCTATTGATCTTGATAACCCACAATTAAAGAATCAACGTTATGATAAGAGAGATTTTGTTGCTAGGAAGCACGGTAAAGAAAGAGAACCATGGGTTCAGAAACCCATGCCCTTTCCTCCTAAACCATCCAAGTCAAAGGATGATGAGGATTTTGAGCGCTTTGCTGAAATGATCAGACCAATTTTCTTACGTATGCGCTTAACTGATATGCTTAAAGTAAATCCTTATGCTAAATATATGAAGGATATCATCACAAATAAAAGAAAGATACCGGAAGCTGAAATTTCCACCATGCTTGCTAATTATACTTTTAAGGGTGGAATATCAAAGAAACTTGGAGATCCGGGTGTTCCAACTATACCATGCTCCATTAAAAAAATTATGTTAGAACTGCTTTATGTGATCTTGGAGCCGGTGTTAGTGTTATGCCTCTCTCTTTATATCGTAGACTTGAATTGAATAAGTTGACACCTACTGAAATATCTTTGCAAATGGCTAATAAATCAACTGCTATACCTGTCGATATTTGTGAGGAAGTGCATGTTGTGGTTGCAAATGTCACTATCTTAACGGACTTTGTTATTCTTGATATTACTGAGGATGATAGTATGTCTATTATCCTTGGTAGACCTTTTCTTAATACTGCAGGGGCTGTTATTGATTGCAACAAAGGCAATGTCACTTTTCATGTTAATGGTAATGAGCATACGGTACACTTTCCGAGGAAACATTCTCAAGTTCATAGTATCAATTCTATTGAAAAAGTTCCAACTATCATTTTTGGAGGTTTTGAATTTCCTCTCCCTACTGTCAAGAAAAAGTATGATATTCTTATTGTTGGGGATTTTCATATCCCCGTTGAGGTAACTTAGTGTTATTCGAAATTTCTCCGGTTCCGTGTTATTCGGAATGAGTTTGTTAACAAGACTTGATCAACCTTGTTAGCGGGTTCATTTTGATGATCACGAGATGGATGAAACTAAAAGGCACAACCTTCTGTACCCTCTTTTTAATTTCTGTTATTTAGAATAAATAAAGAAAAAATAGTATTATCTGTCTATTTTCTGATTTATCCCTGCAATAAAAAAATAGTCCAAAAATAAAAGTGCTCCAAATGCCCTGCAAATTTAGTATGATCTTTTCTGGAATATTTGAGGGTTTTAGGCACTGAAAACACTGCAGGAGGGTCAAGCACCAGGCCACGAGAGAGGAGGGCCCCCCCTGTAGGGCGCCCCCCTGTCTTGTGGGCCCCTGGTGGCTCCCCTCCACTTATGCCAGCACCCACACACTCCATCTTCTACCCAAAAAAATCCCCATCCAGTTCTTGCCCGAGTTCTAACTCGTTTTGCTGCGATTTTCGATCTCCTTGCTCAAAGCCCCATTCATAAAACTGCTTTGGGAGATTATTGCTTGGTATGTGACTTCTCCATTGGTCCAATTAGTTTTTGTTCTAGTGCTTTATTCATTGCAAATCCTTTCTGCCTTGGTGACCCTGTTCTTGAGCTTGCATGTTAAATTTTTGAGGTCCCAAGTAATTCCAATGCATGATATAGGCTCTAGGCACTTGTAGGTGTAGTTGCTATCAATCTTGTTTAGTTTTATCTGCTTTTATTTTGAAGTTACTAAAATTTCAGAAATTTTCAGAAAAAGAAATATGCTTAGAAGAATGTACCAAGGTGGTTCCTTGGCAAAGAAAGGGCCCAGAATTGCTATACGTGAACAAGATATTAAATTGCCAAGGGACGCAAATGTACGGGCTTGCGAGTGGCCATCCAGCGATTTTATGGTCGAAGCAGGCTTCAAGGAGGAATTTGACGCGTATGTGCGTAATGCCGAGCTGGAGGACTTCTTACAAGATAAGTGTCCTCAATATTATCAATTGACTGATTCCTTTGTGCGGAGGTTCGAATATATTTCTTCGTGTAATTCCCCTAGTGTTATGTTTGATATTTATGATACATCTTATACCATGGATTTAGAGGATTTTACAACTGCTTGCGAACTCCCGTAGTGGGGTAATATTAATGATCCTCCCAAATCTGAAGTTAGAAATTTTCTTGCTAGTATTACTGTGGGAGAATCTAGGGACGTAACACAAGCTACCATAGGGAGCATTCATTTTCCTGCCATACATTACTTTGCTCTCTTTATTGGTAGATGCATTAACAGTAAGGACGAAGTATGTCACATGTGTGCCCCTGATCTTTGTGTCCTCAAGAGTGTTGTGTCAGGTTATAGAGGTTATAACTTGGGGGCAATAGTTGCATGTAGGTTGCATAATAATAGTAAAAGGGGAGATTTCTTTGGAGGAATTTATGCAACCCGTGTGGCTAATTTTCTTTATATAGCTCCACGAGAGGGGGATATGATTGTACCTCCTGGTTATTTGGATAAAGAAGCTATGTTTGATCATCATTTTCTTGAGAGGAATGAACAATTCCATCATTATCGACTAATCTATGATAGACGCAATGTCGTCCCTGTTATTCTTCCTGCTCCCTATCTTTTTGATTATCAGTCAAGAGGAAGATATGTTGTCACCAGGGAAGAAGCAGCTGAATACGAGAGGGGAATGGAGGCAGCTCGCCAACACGCTGCTGCCCAGGAGGTTGTTGCCTCTGCATCTCAGTACAACCTCAGTTTCACTTATGGATATCAGTCAGACGGTCCTTGGTATTAGACCAACTTAGGCCAAAAGCCTAAGCTTGGGGGAGTACGTATTTCTCACCGACTTTACATTCATGTTCACACACTAGTCGTCGGTGCTCATACTCTTTCATTGTATTATCCATGTTAGTTTAAATTTCTTTTTCTAGTTTTCTTATTGTGTGTTTGATAAACCTTAAGAAAAACCAAAAAATAGTTAGTTTAATTTCCTTGCTTGTAGTAGAAATTAAAATTAAAACCCAAAAAGATTTCTCATTCTTCTTTTACTTGTTGGGAGCTTTCCCGTGTAAATAGTTTTATTTTCTTTTCTTTCTTTTGGGGGTCGAGAAGACTATATTGAAAATGCTTAGTGGCTCTCATATGCATGATTGATTATTTATATTTAGAGCCCATATTGCTTGTCTTCTCTCTTGAGTTGAATGCTTGCAGATTTCAGCTTAGTCCAATGCACGTGCACTCTTATTATTATACACATCATTCGGTTGTGCAAGTGAAAAATGACGACATATGATGGACTTATTGGGATGAGAAAATGTCACACCCTAGCTAGTCATGCATTAGAGTGTTGCATCATGTTTACTTTTGCATCAGAAACTTGAAATGGGGATGACAGAACCCCCAGTCCCCTCTGAAAACCAACTAGGGTTTACTAAAATAATTCTTCAATGAACCTGAAATGCCCTTCTAAAATGTCCATCATTTTAGCCTTGGTTCAGAACCTCTGCCAAAAATGGTGCACACTTTTCTAGGCCATCCTAGGGTTCTTGAGTTAAATCATAACTATTTGAATTTGGGCATTTAAAATAATATAAAATATTTAAATGCTCAAATATCTCCAAACTAAAATGTTTCATGTTGGAAATAATCCAACTATGGACCAGGAGTAGTTTGGTGAATTTTGGAGTGGTCTAGGTATTTTATTTAATTCAACAAAGTTGCAGAAATATTAAATAAAATAGAAAACAGAAAAAAACTAAAAGGGAGAAGCTTACCTGGGCTCCTCCCTGTTCAGCCCAGCCAGCTGGCCGGCCCAGCCCAGCACTGTAGCTCCCCGTCGTCTTCCTCCCCACGCCCCGAAGCTGCTGCGTGCTCGCGCGCGCGCGGCCGCGCGGCCACCTCCTGCTTGCCGACGCCCCCCTGGCCGCGTGGACGACGCCCGCAGCCGTCCCGATCCCCCCCCCTGCTCTCGCTCACTCTCCCCCGTTTCTCCCTCGCTCTCTCTCGCTCTCGGCCGAACACCACCGTCGCCGCCGTTCGCCGTAGCCACTGACTCCGGCCACCCCTCGCTCCCCCGAGTAGCTCAGAAGCTCCGCCTCGACTCCCTCTTCCTCCTCACCGCTCCACGAGTCCCCGGAAGCCCTGCATCGCCGCCACGTCGCCGTTCCCCTCTTCGGACTCCGACCACCGTCGCCGACGAATTCGCCGTCTCCAGCGCGTCCCCGAGCCCGCTTCGACGCCCACTGCAACCGCGGTGAGCCCCCGAGCCGTTTCCCCCTCTCCTTCCCCTCGTTCCCTCACCGTAGCTGCATCCCCACCTCGGCCGAACCTCCGCCGTCGCCGAGCTCGCCGTCGACGCAGCTCCGGTGACCATTTGGTCACCCCGGCGAGTCCAACGCGTTCACAGAACCCAGTAGAGCATCCCTAGCGCCTCACCTTGCTCGACTACGAGCTCCAGCACCACTCCCGTGCACGACCGAACCCCGGCGGCCGCAGCCGAGCTCGCCGCCGTCGACTCCGGCCACCCCGACCCCAACGGACTCCGCCAAGAGCCGCGGGTCGTCCTCAGCTTCACTCCGGTGGTCGCCACGTTCCATTTGGTGGCCGAAACGACCAAAACCACTATCGCCGCCGCACTGTTGGTCGCCGCCGGCCAGAACTCCGGCGAGCTGACGTGGCCTAGTTGATTAACCACTAACCCACCACCTACAGACGCTGACAAGTGGGCCCCAGGGGTTAGTCAAAGCTAACCAGCCCGGGGTCAACGCGGGATTAGCCCCTGTGACACTGACGTGTGGACCCCACACGTCAGGTTTGACCCGAGCCAGCTCTGTTGACCTGCTGATGTCACGGTGACGTCAGGCTGACGCAGTAATTGAATTTCTGGATTTAAATTAAATCAGGAAATTCCAGAATATTATTTAAACTTCAAAAATTCATAACTTTTATTCTGTAACTCCAAACTGGACAAATAATATATGAAAAATGATCAGAAAAATCCAATCTATCCATCTGTACCATTTTCATGCATGATCAAACAAGTTAAGCTGATGTTTTAATCAGAACAAGAAAAGGCACTTTAAAAGGCCATGTTTGAATTTGGAATTTGAATCTTTGATTCAAATTTGCTCAAACACTTCTGGTTTTAGCTGCATTAGCCCAACACACCCATATTGCCATGTTTCATGCATGCATCATATTGTTGCACATTGTTTGGTGATGCCTGTGTATCGCTATCCTTTGCGACAGGATCTGTCCCCGAGGAGTACCGTGATTACCCTAACGAGGAATCGTATCCGTGCAACGAACCATCAGGCAAGCAACCAACCATTTGATCATATCGATACAATCCCATGTTCTCGCTCCTGCTCTCTTTTACTGCATTAAGACAACGCGATTCAAACTGCTGTGTGCTACGGTAGTTGAACCCATTTCCTCTGCATGACCTGTCATTGCCACAGTAACTAGATGAAACCCACTAGCATGTGTAGGAGTTGATTGAGCCATATGTATGTGTTGTTCCTACCTTGCTATGCCTGCTATGCTTAGAGTTGTGTCAGGTCTGGTTCATCTGGGTGATGGGCTAGAGTGAAATGATTATGTCGGTAATGAGAGTGGTGTAGTGAACACGATTTGGTAAAGGTATCGATGAGAGGCCATGTAGGAGTACATGGTGGGTTGTTTCATTGAAGCCGACCTTAAGCACTGAGATCTGTATGTGTGATTTAAGAATCAGCTACTACCATGCATTGGGCCCGAAACCAATGGACCCTCTCGACTTCTTATTCACCCTAGTTCTCCGTCCAGGAGTTGCAAGTAGTTTCTGGTGTTTGTAGCCTACTGGAGGCCGTGGACAGCGCTGACCGTAGGGGTGGGCTGTGATGCGGTAGGTACGTGGCACGGTGTACCGAATACCGTTAGGTATCTCGGGAACCCTGTTCACATCGTTCGGGGCCGTATGGGAAACCTCGGCCGGACTCCCTGCGGATGGAACCTGAATAGGCGATAAACCTGGACTGGAGGCTTAGGTGATTAGGTAGGTCGTGGCCGACACCCACGTTGGGCTTCCGCTTGAAGGTTGCCGAGTACATGTCGTGTAAGCGACGATAAGTGGTGAGAGCGTGTATGAAGAAGTACACCCCTGCAGGGTTATCATGATCTATTCGAATAGCCGCGTCCGCGGTAAAGGACTACTTGGTTGCCTATACAGTTCATAGACAAGTAAATGGAAACTATTAAAAGCCTCAAGATAAGTGTGAGTGCCGAGGATGGCTCTTCCGTAGGAAGACGGAGGTGGATCCTCGGTAGTGTATTGAAGTGGTGAATAGTGGACTCGAGTGCGCAAAACTATTTCAAATGGAGTATCGTAGGATAGTCTAGCCAGGAGTCAAAGCTGGCTTGCTGCAATAACTCCACCAACCCTTCTTGATACTATGCATGTATGTAGGGTCTGATGTAAGTCTTGCTGAGTACCTTTGTACTCATGTTGCTATAATCTACATTTTTACAGAAGACGCTGCAACCCCTTCTGATGGGTTCTATGTAGACGTTGACATCAACGAGTAGGCTAAAGACCCAGGTGGTGACCCTGAGCTTGTGATGGACCACATAGTATAGTTAGGCTTCCAAGCCTCTTTTATTTTACTAGTTGTCTGTACTCAGACAAGTTACTTCCGCTGTTGGCTTGTATGACTGTATGACTTGT
The DNA here is from genome assembly GCF_018294505.1 of Triticum aestivum. Lineage (NCBI taxonomy): Eukaryota > Viridiplantae > Streptophyta > Magnoliopsida > Poales > Poaceae > Triticum > Triticum aestivum. Next base: position 541,324,123 of record NC_057801.1, read on the forward strand.
ATGTTGGGTCGTGTGACCCGTACCTGTGTGCATGATATGTATGGCTCCCTGAGCCTTAAATAAAGTACTTGTGTCATAGAGTCATGTTGTGATGCTTCGTTGTATTTGCACATATCGAGCATATTGTGTGTATGTTTGAAATGCTTGGTATGTGTGGGATCTGACTATCTAGTTGTTTATCTTTAGTAGCCTCTCTTACCGGGAAATGTCTCCTAGTGTTACCGCTGAGCCATGGTAGCTTGCTACTGCTCTGGAACACTTAGGCTGGCCGGCATGTGTCCTTCTTCATTCCTGTGTCTGTCCCTTCGGGGAAATGTCACGCTTTGAGTACCGGAGTCCTGTTAGCCCGCTACAGCCCGGTTTACCGGAGTCCTGCTAGCCCAGTGCTACAGCCCGGACCCACTTGCTGATGACCGACACGTTCGAAGCTGGGTCATGGATGCCTGTCCCTGTAAGTCTGTGCCACTTTGGGTTTACGACTAGTCATGTCAGCCCGGGCTCTTTATCATATGGATGCTAGCGACACTATCATATACGTGAGCCAAAAGGCGCAAACGGTCCCGGGCAAAGGTAAGGCGACACCCGTGGGAATACCGTGCGTGAGGCCGCAAAGTGATATGAAGTGTTACCGGCTAGATCGATGTGACATCGAGTCGGGGTCCTGACAGCGTTGGCATCAGAGCCGGACTGCCTGTAGGTTTTCCAAGCCAAACTGGTCGATGTTGAGTCTAGAAATTCTTTAGTTATATGTAGGGGAATTGTTTGTGGGATGGAACGTAAGGCTCTTTTTACTCCTTATACCTTATGACTTTCTGATCTGAGTCAGTCCATTCTTCCACCGGGGGTTAAGGAATTAGGATCTGTTCTCTCTATCAGGATCACGTGTTACTAATCAGTAGTACCTTATAAGTTTGATGGTTACAAGCCTAGTCCAGTTCTACTACCACATTATGTTGTAAGAATGGTTTCAAGACTTGATATGATGATGTTGAGTGTGTACGAAATCCTTTGTCAAATGTCTCAATATCCTTTTCGAGCGTTTACAGCTGTTATGCTGCCGAAATTTTGCTAGAAATTCTAATGCCCTTGCATTATGATTATCCTTTCAGATGGCCAATCGCGACCTCAATCAAGTGGTTCGCCTGACTCGATGCCTAGATGTACCCGGCCATACTGCTAAGTTGGTCAGGGTAATGACTGAGGCTGGATACCGCTGGTATCCTGAGTACACGGTCGAAGAGCAATTCCGAGATTTTAATCAAAGCCAGTATCTCTGCACTGTCAGGATATTTCCATCTTATCCTGGATCCACTGAGCCTCTTCACTGCTCCTATGGACTCGGGGTTACTATCGAGATGGCTGTGCAGGATGCCGCCTACTCTATGATGACCATTATGCGAGTCAGATCTGGTCTATTTCGGGACTCTGATTTCCGGTATATGCCAGGATCACTTCCGGGAGCACAAGGATATTTTCAGGCTATATATGCTGACTCCACTCAGGAGGATTCACGGACTCGCACCACTGCTGAGATGCTCGAGGATAAGGACCGTGAAAATCGGGCCTTAAGGTTAGAGCTCTTCAATACCCGTGCTGACCACTGGGCCACTTTGACTCGGTTCGCACCGGCAGTGCAAGCTGGATATTCAGACATGCGCGACCTCTATCCTGTGAGATCTGCTCTGCCAGACGTGATGGTTTGGCGTGATGTAGGAGGCATCACCCCACCTCGCGGTCCCCGCAGGCCACCGTTTGCTGGTCCAAGGCCTCATCCTAGCCCCTATGGTCCACAAGCTCCGCGAGACCGTCTGTTTCCGGATGATCATGTTGAACTTCCGGGCTATGGAGGTGACTTCTACGAGGACTACTACGGATCGGTCTGAGTTAGTAGTAGTATCACTAGTTCGCACTAGCTGTGTCGTCTGTCGTCCCGCGTGACTCGTGGGATATGACCTAGTTTGTACTCTTCCGGAGTTGTAGAAAAATAATGTATAGGAGTTTGGAATGCCTCCGATGAGATGTAATCCCTTTTCACCGTAATAGTACTTTGTTTGGTCTTGTACTAAACCTTGTATGGTGTGTATGACGATGGAATAAAGAAGCAGTTCCTGTATCTACCATGTCATACGGATGATCATCTGGCATTCCGAGTTATTCCTTGCATTATGTATCCTATGTCGGAATTTTATCATTCTGACTAAATCATTGGCTTGTTTACCTAGGATGGTCAACACGCGCGCCAACCCTGCTTCTCAAGAGCAGGCCGAAGGCAGTGAAGCCAGGAATGAAAATCTGCCTCATCCTCCTTCACTAGCAGAGGTGATGATGGAAGCTGAGAGAAACAAGCGGGAGACAAACCGTTTGTTGGAGCGTATTGAACAGAATACAGCACACCATCAGAGGGCTAACGTGGTGTCACTCAGCGATTTTATCAAATTGCATCCACCCACGTTCCACCACTCCGTCGAGCCTCTCGACGCTGATGACTGGCTTCGCAGTATCTCTCACAAGCTGCGTTCCGCGCTGGTAGCTGAGGCTGACAAGGTCACCTTTGCTGCATATCACCTTGAAGGCCCCGCCAGTCTATGGTGGGAGAATTATGGAGCTATGCGCCCAGCGGGCCATGTCACAACTTGGGCTGAATTCAGTGACGCTTTCCGTGAACACCACATTCCGGAGGGTCTCATGGACCGTAAGCGTGAAGAATTTTGCAATTTCACCCAAGGCCGACTTTCTGTGGATGTCTATAGCAGGGAGTTTGGTAATCTTGCACGATATGCAACCGAGGAAGTTTCTACTGACGCCAAGAAGCAAGCAAGGTTCCGTAAGGGCCTTAGTCCTGAGCTTCGCCGCGACCTCCGTCTGCATGAGTGCACATCCTTCTCGAAACTTGTCAACAAAGCCATCAGTGCTGAACTGGTCAGACTGACTACGACGCAACACGCAAGCATGGACGTGACATGGGTTCCTCATCCGGTGCTGGTCCTCAGAAGCGCCGTGTGTGGGTACCCAACACCGCCCTGCCACCCAGGTTCACACCGAGGCCATCTTTCCAGGCGCCTCGCCCCGCTCAACAGTCTGCTCCAGCCAAGCCCTATGGGGGTCCATCCAATAATGCTCCTCCACGTACCAGTTCCGTGACTTGTTTCAAGTGTGGGGAATCTGGTCATTATATGCGTGAGTGTCCCCAGACGAACCCCAATCAATCTGCTAAAGCTGTTGGCCGTGGCAAGCCGACAGGGAAGGTGTTTCATACCAAACCGGTCACCGCTTCACGTGGCCATGTCAACTGTATCTCTGCCGAAGAAGCTCAAGAAGATCCCAACGTCGTTCTCGGTACGCTTCTTGTTAATTGCCACCCGGCATCTGTTCTTTTCGATACAGGAGCCTCTCATTCTTTTATATCTGAAAATTATGCTCGTTTGCATAACGTTGCATTCTGTGACTTGCCATCCTCCATGGTAATTCAAACTCCGGGATCCAAATGGCAAACTTCTAGAGTAAGCCATGGAAATGAAATCCAAGTCGACAGACTTGTTTTTCTTGCATCTTTGATAGCCCTTAAATCTTCAGATATTAATATCATTTTGGGTATGGACTGGATGTCAGCTCATCAAGCCAAAATTGATTGCTTCTCTAGGACCGTTCAACTCACCCATCCTTCGGGGAAGATAGTCAATGTTTTGACTCGAATAGCCAAGCGACAATTATATTCTCTTAACGCCAGCCCTTTGCCAGACCTTGAGGACGTTCCGGTAGTTCGTGATTTTCCGGATGTCTTTCCAGAAGAATTGCCAGGGGTTCCACCTGACAGGGATGTTGAGTTCGTAATAGACCTCATTCCAGGAACCGTTCCGATTGCTAGAAGACCTTATAAGATGGCACCCCTAGAACTAGCCGAGCTTAAGAAACAACTCGATGAATCCTTGAAAAGGGTTTCATCCGCCCTAGTTCATCTCCGTGGGCTTGCCCCGTCCTATTCGTTAAGAAGAAGGATGGTACGGACCGAATGGTTGTAGATTACCGGCCGGTCAATTTGGTCACAATCAAGAACAAATACCCGCTTCCCAGGATCAACGATCTGTATGATCAGCTCGCTGGATCCTCAGTCTTCTCCAAGATGGATTTGAGGTTGGGCTACCATCAAATCAAAATCAGAAACGGGGACATTCCTAAAACGGCCTTTGTTACTCGTTATGGCCAATACGAGTACACCGTCATGTCCTTCGGTTTAACCAACGCTCCAGCCACTTTTTCTCGGTTAATGAACTCAATCTTCATGGAGTATTTGGATAAATTCGTCGTAGTTTATCTCGATGATATACTCATATACTCCAAGAACGAGGAAGAACATGCCGAACATCTAAGGCTAGTGTTGCAGAAACTTCGAGAGCATCGCCTTTATGCCAAATTTTCTAAATGTGAATTCTGGTTGCCAGAAGTGACCTATCTGGGTCATGTAATATCTGGTAAAGGTATTGCGGTTAACCCTGAGCGAGTTCAAGCCGTCCTTGATTGGACTCCACCCGAATCGGTCAAGCAAGTTCGGAGTTTTCTAGGCTTAGCGAGCTATTGCCGTCGCTTTGTCGAGAACTTCTCCAAAGTTGCTAAACCTCTAACCGAACTCCTCAAGAAAGATAAGAAGTTCGAATGGACCCCACAATGTGAGCACAGTTTTCAGGAACTGAAAAGACGCCTGACTTCTGCTCCCGTGCTGGTACCGCCAGATTTCTCCAAGGACTTTGTTATCTACTGTGACGCCTCGCGACAAGGACTAGGTTGCATTCTCATGCAAGATCGACACGTAATTGCTTACGCTTCACGGCAATTGCACCCACATGAGGAGAATTATCCTACTCATGATCTAGAGCTTGCAGCCGTAGTCTATGCACTTAAGACCTGGCGACATTACCTCCTCGGTAATCGTTGCGAAATATTCACTGATCACCAAAGTCTGAAGTACATTTTCACCCAACCGGATCTGAATCTCAGACAAAGACGTTGGGTTGAATTGATCACAGACTTCGACTTAGGGATAACCTATACCCCAGGGAAAGCCAACGTCATGGCTGATGCGCTAAGTCGTAAATCTTATTGTAACAACCTGATGTTACAACAAAGTCAACCGCTTCTCCATGAGGAATTTCGGAAGCTTAACCTTCACATTGTACCTCAAGGTTTTCTCTCCACCTTGGTGGCAAAACCTACCCTTACGGATCAAATCATCAAAGCACAGAAGGTAGATCCGGGAATCTCCCGCATCAAGAGGAACATTCAGAAAGGAATTGCGAATTGTTTCTCCGTTAATGATCAAGGAGTCGTGTACTTCGGGGATCGATTAGTAGTTCCCAAAGTGCGCAACCTAAGGCGATTAATCCTTAAGGAAGCCCATGAATCTCCTCTCACCATTCATCCCGGTAGTACTAAAATGTATCAGGACCTACGCCAGAGGTTCTGGTGGACTAGGATGAAGAGAGAAATTGCTCAGTATATTGCCAATTGCGACGTCTGTCGTCGTGTAAAAGCAGAGCATCAATGGCCTGCTGGCACCCTTCAACCCTTAGCTATTCCTGAATGGAAATGGGATAAAATTGGTATGGATTTCATTACCGGTTTTCCCAGAACCAAGAGAGGGAATAATGCTATCTTCGTCGTGGTCGATCGTCTTTCCAAAGTAGCTCATTTCCTACCTGTTCGTGAGAGTATAACCGCTAGTCAGCTAGCAGACTTATACATCTCCCGAATAGTGTCCCTCCATGGTGTTCCTTTGGAAATCAATTCGGATCGAGGAAGTCTTTTCACCTCTCGATTTTGGGAAAGTTTCCAAAATGCTATGGGAACCCGTCTCTCCTTTAGCACCGCTTTCCACCCTCAGTCAAGTGGTCAAGTGGAACGCGTCAACCAAATTCTAGAAGACATGCTTCGAGCCTCTGTTATCTCTTTCGGAATGGACTGGGAGAAGTGCCTTCCATTTGCCGAATTCGCTTACAACAACAGCTATCAATCTAGCTTGGGTAAAGCCCCTTTTGAAGTTCTCTATGGACGACGATGTCGAACACCCCTTAACTGGTCAGAGACCGGGGAAAGACAATTCTTTGGCCCGGATATGATTCAGGAAGCAGAAGAACAAGTTCGTATCGTTCGTGAAAAATTGAAAACAGCCCAATCCCGTCAAAAGAGTCAATATGACCGAAAACATAAGGCTATGACTTTCGAGGTTGACGAGAAGGCTTACCTTCGGGTCACCCCTCTGAAGGGAACCCATCGTTTCGGTATCAAAGGCAAATTGGCTCCTCGTTACATTGGACCTTTTCGCATTCTTGCCAAACGAGGGGAAGTTGCCTACCAATTGGAATTACCTCCGCACCTCTCCAGAGTTCACGATGTCTTCCACGTTTCTCAACTCAGGCGTTGCTTCTCGGATCCTATCCGTGAAGTGGACCACGAAACGCTTGATCTCCAAGATAATCTTACATATCGAGAGTACCCCATTCGTATCCTCGATCAAGCCGAGCGTACCACGCGACGTCATAATATCAAGTTTCTCAAGGTTCAATGGTCGCACCATTCTGAAGATGAAGCAACTTGGGAAAGGGAGGATCGTCTTCGACTCGAGTACCCCGCCTTCTTCTCGGAGGAACCCAAATCTCGGGACGAGATTCTTTTGAGTGGGGGTGAGTTGTCACACCCTAGCTAGTCATGCATTAGAGTGTTGCATCATGTTTACTTTTGCATCAGAAACTTGAAATGGGGATGACAGAACCCCCAGTCCCCTCTGAAAACCAACTAGGGTTTACTAAAATAATTCTTCAATGAACCTGAAATGCCCTTCTAAAATGTCCATCATTTTAGCCTTGGTTCAGAACCTCTGCCAAAAATGGTGCACACTTTTCTAGGCCATCCTAGGGTTCTTGAGTTAAATCATAACTATTTGAATTTGGGCATTTAAAATAATATAAAATATTTAAATGCTCAAATATCTCCAAACTAAAATGTTTCATGTTGGAAATAATCCAACTATGGACCAGGAGTAGTTTGGTGAATTTTGGAGTGGTCTAGGTATTTTATTTAATTCAACAAAGTTGCAGAAATATTAAATAAAACAGAAAACAGAAAAAAACTAAAAGGGAGAAGCTTACCTGGGCTCCTCCCTGTTCAGCCCAGCCAGCTGGCCGGCCCAGCCCAGCACTGTAGCTCCCCGTCGTCTTCCTCCCCACGCCCCGAAGCTGCTGCGTGCTCGCGCGCGCGCGGCCGCGCGACCACCTCCTGCTTGCCGACGCCCCCCTGGCCGCGTGGACGACGCCCGCAGCCGTCCCGATCCCCCCTGCTCTCGCTCACTCTCCCCCGTTTCTCCCTCGCTCTCTCTCACTCTCGGCCGAACACCACCGTCGCCGCCGTTCGCCGTAGCCACTGACTCCGGCCACCCCTCGCTCCCCCGAGTAGCTCAGAAGCTCCGCCACAACTTCCTCTTCCTCCCCACCGCTCCACGAGTCCCCGGAAGCCCTGCATCGCCGCCTCGTCGCCGTTCCCCTCTTCGGACTCCGACCACCGTCGCCGACGAATTCGCCGTCTCCAGCGCGTCCCCGAGCCCACTTCGACGCCCACTGCAACCGCGGTGAGCCCACGAGTCGTTTCCCCCTCTCCTTCCCCTCGTTCCCTCACCGTAGCTGCATCTCCACCACGGCCGAACCCCCGCCGTCGCCGAGCTCGCCGTCGACGTAGCTCCGGTGACCATTTGGTCACCCCGACGAGTCCAACACGTTCGCAAGAACCAGTAGAGCCCCCTAGCGCCTCACTTTGCTCGACTTCGAGCTCCAGCACCAATCCCGCGCACGACCGAACCCCGGCGGCCGCAGCCGAGCTCACCGCCGTCAACTCCGGCCACCCCGACCCCAACTGACTCCGCCAAGAGCCGCGGATCGTCCTCAGCTTCACTCCGGTGATCGCCACGGTCCATTTGGTGGCCGAAACAACCAAAACCACTATCGCCGCCGCACTGTTGGTCGCCGCCGGCCAGAACTCCGGCGAGCGGACGTGGCCTAGATGATTAACCACTAATCCACCACCCCCAGACGCTGACAGTGGGTCCCCAGGGGTTAGTCAAAGCTAACCAGCCCGGGGTCAACGCGGGATTAGCCCCTGTGACACTGACGTGTGGACCCCACACGTCAGGTTTGACCCGAGCCAGCTCTGTTGACCTGCTGATGTCACGGTGACGTCAGGCTGACGCAGTAATTGAATTTCTGGATTTAAATTAAATCAGGAAATTCCAGAATATTATTTAAACTTCAAAAATTCATAACTTTTATTCTGTAACTCCAAACTGGACAAATAATATATGAAAAATGATCAGAAAAATCCAATCTATCCATCTGTACCATTTTCATGCATGATCAAACAAGTTAAGCTGATGTTTTAATCAGAACAAGAAAAGGCACTTTAAAAGGCCATGTTTGAATTTGGAATTTGAATCTTTGATTCAAATTTGCTCAAACACTTCTGGTTTTAGCTGCATTAGCCCAACACACCCATATTGCCATGTTTCATGCATGCATCATATTGTTGCACATTGTTTGGTGATGCCTGTGTATCGCTATCCTTTGCGACAGGATCTGTCCCCGAGGAGTACCGTGATTACCCTAACGAGGAATCGTATCCGTGCAACGAACCATCAGGCAAGCAACCAACCATTTGATCATATCGATACAATCCCATGTTCTCGCTCCTGCTCTCTTTTACTGCATTAAGACAACGCGATTCAAACTGCTGTGTGCTACGGTAGTTGAACCCATTTCCTCTGCATGACCTGTCATTGCCACAGTAACTAGATGAAACCCACTAGCATGTGTAGGAGTTGATTGAGCCATATGTATGTGTTGTTCCTACCTTGCTATGCCTGCTATGCTTAGAGTTGTGTCAGGTCTGGTTCATCTGGGTGATGGGCTAGAGTGAAATGATTATGTCGGTAATGAGAGTGGTGTAGTGAACACGATTTGGTAAAGGTATCGATGAGAGGCCATGTAGGAGTACATGGTGGGTTGTTTCATTGAAGCCGACCTTAAGCACTGAGATCTGTATGTGTGATTTAAGAATCAGCTACTACCATGCATTGGGCCCGAAACCAATGGACCCTCTCGACTTCTTATTCACCCTAGTTCTCCGTCCAGGAGTTGCAAGTAGTTTCTGGTGTTTGTAGCCTACTGGAGGCCGTGGACAGCGCTGACCGTAGGGGTGGGCTGTGATGCGGTAGGTACGTGGCACGGTGTACCGAATACCGTTAGGTATCTCGGGAACCCTGTTCACATCGTTCGGGGCCGTATGGGAAACCTCGGCCGGACTCCCTGCGGATGGAACCTGAATAGGCGATAAACCTGGACTGGAGGCTTAGGTGATTAGGTAGGTCGTGGCCGACACCCACGTTGGGCTTCCGCTTGAAGGTTGCCGAGTACATGTCGTGTAAGCGACGATAAGTGGTGAGAGCGTGTATGAAGAAGTACACCCCTGCAGGGTTATCATGATCTATTCGAATAGCCGCGTCCGCGGTAAAGGACTACTTGGTTGCCTATACAGTTCATAGACAAGTAAATGGAAACTATTAAAAGCCTCAAGATAAGTGTGAGTGCCGAGGATGGCTCTTCCGTAGGAAGACGGAGGTGGATCCTCGGTAGTGTATTGAAGTGGTGAATAGTGGACTCGAGTGCGCAAAACTATTTCAAATGGAGTATCGTAGGATAGTCTAGCCAGGAGTCAAAGCTGGCTTGCTGCAATAACTCCACCAACCCTTCTTGATACTATGCATGTATGTAGGATCTGATGTAAGTCTTGCTGAGTACCTTTGTACTCATGTTGCTATAATCTACATTTTTACAAAAGACGCTGCAACCCCTTCTGATGGGTTCTATGTAGACGTTGACATCAACGAGTAGGCTAAAGACCCAGGTGGTGACCCTGAGCTTGTGATGGACCACATAGTATAGTTAGGCTTCCAAGCCTCTTTTATTTTACTAGTTGTCTGTACTCAGACAAGTTACTTCCGCTGTTGGCCTGTATGACTGTATGACTTGTATGTTGGGTCGTGAGACCCGTATCTTTGTGTGTATGTTATGTATGGCTCTCTGAGCCTTAAATAAAGTACTTGTGTCATAGAGTCATGTTGTGATGCTTCGTTGTATTTGCACATATCGAGCATATTGTGTGTATGTTTGAAATGCTTGGTATGTGTGGGATCTGACTATCTAGTTGTTTATCTTTAGTAGCCTCTCTTACCGGGAAATGTCTCCTAGTGTTACCACTGAGCCATGGTAGCTTGCTACTGCTCTGGAACACTTAGGCTGGCCGGCATGTGTCCTTCTTCGTTCCTGTGTCTGTCCCTTCGGGGAAATGTCACGCTTTGAGTACCGGAGTCCTGTTAGCCCGCTACAGCCCGGTTTACCGGAGTCCTGCTAGCCCAGTGCTACAGCCCGGACCCACTTGCTGATGACCGACACGTTCGAAGCTGGGTCATGGATGCCTGTCCCTGTAAGTCTGTGCCACTTTGGGTTTACGACTAGTCATGTCAGCCCGGGCTCTTTATCATATGGATGCTAGCGACACTATCATATACGTGAGCCAAAAGGCGCAAACGGTCCCGGGCAAAGGTAAGGCGACACCCGTGGGAATACCGTGCGTGAGGCCGCAAAGTGATATGAAGTGTTACCGGCTAGATCGATGTGACATCGAGTCGGGGTCCTGACAGAAAAGCTGGTATGAACTCGACCTCTCTTGTTTTTGTAAATATGATGATTCATCATTCCTGAGTTAGCTATTATGAAATAAACATATTTCCAATGACATTTAGAGATTATAGTTGCTTGTGCCATGCTTGATTAGCTATGAGTTATAATGGTTTACCTTGCGTGCCAACATGCTATTAGAATGATTATGATGTGGTATGATGGGATGGTATCCTCCTTTGAATGTATTAAGTGACTCGACTTGGCACATGTTCACGCATGTAGTTGAATCAAATCAACATAGCCTTCATGATATTTATGTTCATGGTGGATTATATACTACTCATGCTTGTATCCAGTGTGAATTAATTTTAATGCATGCTTACGACTGTTGTCGCTCTCTCAGTTGGCCGCTTCCCAGTCTTTTGCTAGCCTTCACCTGTACTAAGCGGGAATACTGCTTGTGCATCCAAACTCCTTAAAAGCCCAAAGTTGTTCCATATGAGTCCATTATACCTTCCTATATGCGGTATCTACCCGCCGTTCCAAGTAAATTTGTAGGTGCCAAACTCCAAACCTTCAAATGAAATTCTGTTTTGTATGCTCGAGCAGCTCATGTTACAAACTAGGGCTGCCTATATCTTCCATGCTAGGTGGGTTATTCTCAAGAAGAGTGGACTCCGGTCCTCATTCACGAGAAAGGGCCAGTAACCGGGATGCCCAGTCCCATGATCCAAAAAGATCAAAGCAAATCAAAATAATTAAACAAAACTCCCCCAGGGCTGTTGTATGTTGGAGGCACCCGTTGTTTTGAGCAAGCCATGGATTGATGCTTGTTGGTGGTTGGGGGAGTATAAACATTTACCATTCTGTTTGGAACTGCCTATAATGCATGTAGTATGGAAGATACAGCCATCTCATAGTTGTTGCGTTGACAGCGAAAGTATGCCGCTCAAAATGTTATTCAATCTCTATTTTAAAATCGAGCTCTGGCACCTCTACAAATCCCTGCTTCCCTCTGCGACGGGCCTATCTATTTACTTTCGTGTTGAGTCGTCATCCTTCTTATTAAAAGCACCCTCTGGAGAGCACACTGTCATTTGCATTCATTATTACTGGTTTATATTGGGTATGACTTGACTGGATCTCTTTTACTATGAACTACAATGTTTAGTCAGTCCTTGATCTTTAAAGGTGCTCTGCATTGATGTTTTGCGGTCTCAGAAAGGGCTAGCGAGATACCATTTTTTTTATATCATGTTATGATTATTTTGAGAAAGTGTTGTCATCCGAGTTTTATTATTATGACTCGCTAGCTGATTATGCTATTGATATGAGTAATTGTGAGACCTTTGTGTTATTATGAGTATGGTTAGTTCATAATACTTGCTGAAACTTGAATGCTGGCTTTTCATGTTACAACAACAAGAGCAAACAGAGTTTGTAAAAGTTTTTCTTTATCACTTTCAGTTTGTCAACTGAATTGCTTGAGGACAAGCAAACGTTTAAGCTTGGGGGAGTTGATACGTCTCCAACGTATCTACTTTTCCAAACACTTTTGCCCTTGTTTTGGACTCTAACTTGCATGATTTGAATGAAACTAACCCGGACTGACGTTGTTTTCAACAGATGTGTAGAAAAGAAAAGTTCTCGGAATGTCCTGAAAATCCACGAAGGCACTTTTCAGATTTAATAAGAATTTTTGACGAAAGAATCAAGGCCAGGGGGTCCACAGGCTGTCCACGAGACAGGGCCCCCCCTAGGGCGCGCCCTCCTATCTCGTGGGGCACCCGGACCTCCTCCGACCTCAACTCCAACTCCATATATACCGTCTCGAGGAGAAAGTTTCATCACATTTCACTACACGGAGCCGCCGCCAAGCCCTAATCTCTCTTGGGAGGGCTGATCTGGAGTCCGTTCGGGGCTCCGGAGAGGGGGATTCGTCGTCGTTGTCATCATCAACCATCCTCCATCACCAATTCCATGATGCTCACCACTGTGCGTGAGTAATTCCATCGTAGGCTTGCTGAACGGTGATGGGTTGGATGAGATTTACCATGTAATCAAGTTAGTTTTGTTAGGGTTTGATCCCTAGTATCCACTATGTTCTAAGATTGATGTTGCTATGACTTTGCTATGCTTAATGCTTGTCACTAGGGCCTGAGTGCCATGATTTCATATCTGAACCTATTATGTTTTCATGAATATATGTGTGTTCGTGATCCTATCTTGCAAGTCTATAGTCACCTATTATTTGTTATGATCCGACAACCCCGAAGTGACAATAATCGGGATACTTCTCGGTGATGACCGTAGTTTGAGGAGTTCATGTATTCACTATGTGTTAATGCTTTGGTCCGGTTCTCTATTAAAAGGAGGCCTTAATATCCCTTAGTTTCCACTAGGACCCCGCTGCCACGGGAGGGTAGGACAAAAGATGTCATGCAAGTTCTTTTCCATAAGCACGTATGACTATTTACGGAATACATAACTACATTACATTGATGAATTGGAGCTAGTTCTATATCACCCTATGTTATAACTATTGCATGAGGAATCGCATCCGGCATAATTATCCATCACTGATCCATTGCCTACGAGCTTTTCACATATTGTTCTCCGCTTATTTACTTTTCCGTTGCTATTGTTACAACTACTACAAAAACCCAAAAATATTTACCTTTGCTGTTGCTATTGTTACCATTACTATCATACCATTTTTGCTACTAAATACTTTGCTGCAGATACTAAGTTATCCAGGTGTGGTTGAATTGACAACTTAACTGCTAATACTCAAGAATATTCTTTGGCTCCCCTTGTGTCGAATCAATAAATTTGGGTTGTACTTCACCCTCGAAAGCTGTTGCGATCCCCTACACTTGTGGGTTATCAGCGTCGGCCGACCCAGATCAGATCGGGCGCGTCGTCGGCACGTACGAGGCAAAAGTGCATGCGCGACGTGATTGGGCACCGACATGCGCGATTATCGGGAATATTCCCTCAGCTAGCGACGGCTCGTGCAGATATTTGTGGCGTTGGGCCTGCGGCGATTATTAACCATTAGTGTGGGCGACGGCCCATTGATTTTAATAAGCGTATGTCTACAGTATCAGTGTGGCGACGGCTAGTTTAGTCCCACCTCGGCCGCCGAACGACGCCCCGACCAGCTTAAATAGCCGTGTCAGTTAACCCATACATGGTCATATTTAATATTGTGATATGATTCTACATAACTGCCCGGCAGTACAACTGTCCGGGTTGTACTGCCCGGGCAGTTAGGTAAAGTCACATCGCACTATTAAATATGTATTTATTTATTTATAGAATTTTGTCATTTTGTGTATTTTTTAACTTTACACGAAAAACAAACATGTTTCTAACCTTTTTTTTACTCCGTCAAACGTCACAAAACTTTTTTCATACGGTTGGCATCACCATCCATAGCACCCACGCCAATTTAGATATTTTTCCAACGCTCTACGGATTTTTCTATGATTTTCCGGGTCGGAAAGCCCAAAAACACTGCCCGGACGTGACACGACGTGCGTTCGTAGTCGGATTTTGTTCATCTCTGGCGTGCGGTACCCGGGCGGGGCCCCACACGCGCTGGCAAAAGTTGGGTGCATTCCGGCAAACCCCCCAGGCACTTGCTGTGGAAGGCGGTGGTTTCAGTAACAATGGAGGGGACCCTCGGTCGGACGTCTCTCCGTCGCATTCGCCAAACTCGCTCATTTTTTTTCCACGGGCCACAGTGACCATGCAGGACACGCACGCCAAAATTTGTCGCGTTTCGAAGCTCTACGGATTTTCTATGATTTTTCGTGACGAAAATCCCCAAA
>NC_057801.1:541639963-541751423 GCF_018294505.1 Triticum aestivum
AACAGAATAGTCAGTAGTAATCTGTATCAAACGTATACTTATGGAACTCCAAAAATCCTACCAAATTAGGAAGTACTAAGAAATTCGTGTACGAATCCAGCGCAAAAATAATCAGATCAAGTGCACGTTCCTGTGAATTAACAAAACTAATTTACTGGGTGCAAAACTTTCTGATTTCAGCAGGATCAACACAACTATCACCGAAAGCTATCCTAAAGGTCTTACTTGGCACTTTATTGAAACAAAAGCTATAAAACATGATTACTACAGTAGCATAATCATGTGGAAACACAAAAATAGTAAGGGTAAATATTGGGTTGTCTCCCAACAAGCGCTTTTCTTTAATGTCTTTCTAGCTAGGCATGATGATAACAATGATGCTCACATAAAAGATAAGAATTGAAACATAACAGGAGCATCATGAAGCATAAGACTAGCACATTTAAGTCTAACCCTCTTCCTATGCATAGGGATTTTGTGAGTAAACAACTTATGGGAACAATAATCAACTAGCATAGGAAGGTAAAACAAGCATAGCTTCAAAATTTTCAACACATAGAGAGGGAACTTGATATTATTGCAATTCCTACAAGCATATGTTCCTCTCTCATAATAATTTTCAGTAGCATCATGAATGAATTCAACAATATAACCAGCACCTAAAGCATTCTTTTCACGATCTACAAGCATAGAAATTTTACTACTCTCCACATAAGCAAAATTCTTCTCATTCTGAATAGTGGGAGTATCATAAGAGACTTGAACACTAAAAATTGTTTCCACATTAAAAGAGTAGTGTTCAGAAAAAGGGTAATCATAATCATGACAAGTTTTATAAATATAATCATCACTACTTTTTATAGCATAAATTTCATCACAATAATCATCATAAGTAGCAACTTTGTTCTCATCATAATCGATTGAAACCTCTTCCAAGATAGCGGAATCATCACTAAATAAAGTTGACACTCTTCCAAATCAACTTTCATATTCATCACAATAAGATTAAACATCCTCCAAAATAGTGGGATAACTACTTCCTAAAGTTGACACTCTTCCAAACCCACTTTCATCAATATAATCATCATAGGTAAGAGGCATGCTATCATCATAACAACTTTGCATATCAAACCTTGGGATGCTAAAAATATTATCTTCATTAAACGTAGCATCTCCAAGCTTGGGACAAACATTAATTTCAGAAAATATTCAAATATTTCATCCTCATCAAACATAGATTCCCCAAGCTTGGGCCCTTTCATATCATAAGCATAATCACTCTCATCATTAAAAATATGGATAGCACCAATAGTATAGCAATTATCATCATCACAATGAGTAGTAGGAGCAACATCATTTGGGAGGGATACCTTTCTACCTTTGTTGCTCCTTCTTTTCTTTTTCTTCTTCACATTATGTGTGGGTTCAACCTTCCTCTTTGAGCTCCTTATTGACGAGATTGGTTGAATGAAAGCTCCTCCTCGTTACCTGATTCATCATAAGAAATAATAGGAGGATATTGGGAAGTCTCTTCCCTTTCATTAGTATTCTCATCATCTTCTATTTGCTTTATTTTCTTTAGGTAATTGGCAATATAAGGATTTTCAATGCAATTCTCCGCACAAAACATATAAATCGTCTCTAGATCAAAATCAAGAAGTTTATAACGGGCAAATTCTGGAAGGTGCTTAATTAAACGATTCATTTCTTCATAACCTAAAGGCAAACTAAGTTCATTATAATGTGCAAGGGAAATCAAATCATCACAATATTTGGACACCATTCGATCATGAAACAACTTGCATCGGAGATGTAAGTGACCACTTTCATTGCAAAGTTCACAAGTACGGCCAAGGAAATATAATTTTTCAGCACTCTTATCTAGCCTTTCTTGTAACAATTTAGTTTCTACATGCTTATGCCTCTTGCAATATTTATCTTCCCTATTTGGTGTATCTATGCAAACCCAATGCTCTCCACAAAAATCGACATGCTTATAGGAGACATTTTCATCATAACTAGTGCAATCATCATTAGTACTGTGTATATTCAAGGAGTTCATATTAACAACATTGCAATCATGCTCATCATTCAAAGATTTAGTGTCAAACATTCTATAGATTTCTTCTTCTAGCACTTGAGCACAATTTCCTTTTCATCATACTCACGAAAGATATTAAAAAGGTGAAGCGTATGAGACAAAATCAATTCCATTTTTTTGTAGTTTTCTTTTGTAAACTAAACTAGTGATAAAACAAGAAAAAAATATTTGATTGCAAGATCTAAAGATATACCTTCAAGCACTCACCTCCCCGACAACGACGCCAGAAAAGAGCATGAAGTCTACTACACAACCTTCTTCTTGTAGACGTTGTTGGGCCTGCAAGTGCACAGGTTTGTAGGACAGTAGCAAATTTCCCTCAGGTGGATGACCTAAGGTTTATCAATCCGTGGGAGGCGTAGGATGAAGATGGTCTCTCTCAAACAACCCTCCAACCAAATAACAAAGAGTCTCTTGTGTCCCCAACACACCCAATACAATGATAAATTGTATAGGTGCACTAGTTCGGCGAAGAGATGGTGATACAAGTGCAATATGGATGGTAGATATAGGTTTTTGTAATCTGAAAATATAAAAACAGCAAGGTAACTAATGATAAAAGTGAGCGTAAACGGTATTGCAATGGTAGGAAACAAGGCCTAAGGTTCATACTTTCACTAGTGCAAGTTCTCTCAACAATAATAACATAGATAGATTGTATAACAATCCCTCAACATGCAACAAAGAGTCACTCCAAAGCCACTAATAGCGGAGAAAAAATGAAGAGATTATGGTAGGGTACGAAACCACCTCAAAGTTATTCTTTCGGATCAATATATTCAAGAGTTCGTACTAGAATAACACCTTAAGACACAAATCAGCCAAAACCCTAATGTCACCTAGATACTCCATTGTCACCTCAAGTATCTGTGGGCACGATATGCGTCACACAATCTCAGATTCATCTATCCAACCAACACAAAGTATTTCAAAGAGTGCCCCAAAGTTTCTACCGGAGAGTCAAGACGAAAACGTGTGCCAACCCCTATGCATAGGTTCATGGGCGGAACCCACAAGTTGATCACCAAAACATACATCAAGTGGCACGTGATATCCCATTGTCACCACAGATAAACCCGGCAACACATACATCAAGTGTTCTCAAATCATATAAGACTCAATACGATAAGAAAACTTCAAGAGGAAAACTCAATTCATCACAAGAGAGTAGAGGGGGAGAAACATCATAAGATCCAACTATAATAGCAAAACTTGCGATACATCAAGATCGTGCCATAGAGAGAACACGAGAGAGAGAGAGAGAGATCAAACACATAGCTACTGGTACATACCCTCAACCCCGAGGGTGAACTACTCCCTCCTCGTCATGGATAGCGCCGGGATGATGAAGATGGCCACCGGTGATGGGTTCCCCCTCCGGCAGGGTGCCGGAACAGGCTCCCGAGAGGTTTTTGGTGGCTAGAGAGGCTTACGGCGACGGAACTCCCGATCTATCTTCCTCTTTGATGTTTTTAGGGTACGTGGACTTATATAGGCAAAAGAAGTCGGTCGGGGGAGCCTCGAGGGGCCCAGGAGATAGGGGGCATGCCCAGGGGGGTGGGCGCGCCCTCCTATCTCCTGGCTTCCTCGAACCTTCCCTAGCTTGAACTCCAAGTCTCCCGGATCATATCCTTTCCAAAAATCACGCTCCCGAAGGTTTTACTCCGTTTGGACTCCGTTTGATATTCATTTTCTTCGAAATACGGAAACAGGCAATAAAACAACAATATGGGTTGGGCCTCCGGTTAATAGGTTAGTCCCAAAAGTAATATAAAAGTGTATAATAAAGCCCGTGATCATTCAAAACAGATAATCAAATAGCATGAATGCTTCATAAATTATAGATACGTTGGAGACGTATCATGTGACATCAAGAAGGAGGGGTACCCGAGTGATTGATTGGTCGAGTGGATTGCACTCGACGCCTTTATTGAGCACTCCTTGTTGTCTTTTGAGCTTATTTGCTTCTAGGGTAGTGACCTTGGGTAGGACGTATAGGTCAGGCCTATGACCCTACCCCAGGTCCATATCATCATCATCATTAGCCCCCGAATGGATTGAGGTCTGAGTGAAAAGAAGGTTGAAGTTGATCTTGCTTCGACCCTTGTGCTTCACAAGTACTCATGTTGGACGGGAGGCCCATGTTGAAACTTCGGCTTCATTTCAGTCGCCTTGATCGATTCAGGAGTTGCCGAGTGGATTTATAACGCCATCCGTGGAGTGTTGTTTTTGACGCGAAATCTTTGGCGTGATTGGTTACGGCGTATCCCGGATTTCACGCGATTCAAATTTTCGAGGAAGCGTGCAAGGCGGAGCGTGCCGTGGTAAGCGGGACGGATGGATAGGAGCGCCTCAATCTCCACGCCACCTTTTTCGCCACGTACCCAGCACACGACTGTTGCGGGATTTGACAGGATCGCCCGGGGCCACGCGTCAGCTACTTGGAAGTGGGTCCTTAAAAGGCGACGGGGCCGAGGCGCCTGCACTGTACGCGTCCATTCTCCTTCTTTCTCCTTTGCCTCTCCACCACATCCGGCTCCTCCGCTCTCGACGCCACCGCTCCGCCACCATGGTGAAGGAGAAGACGGCGGCGCTGGAACGTGCGAACAAGGTGATGGGGGCAGCGAAAGGCAAGAAGACAGCTCGGGGGTCGTCGTCGCGGTCGGCGCTGCTGCCGGGTTTGATCTAGGGCGATTGGATCCGATGCTCGCTCCGGCCGGAAGACTTGGAAGAGCTGGCTGAGTCCGGATTGATCACAGACGGGGCTGCGCGGTTGCCGGTGGGGGAGACAGAACCACAGCCGTGACCAGGTGAGTGTGTTTTTCTCGCCACCCATGTTGACCGCGGTTTCTCCCTTCCCCCGCACCCTTTTGCGGGGGTTCTTGAACTTTTTCAGAGCCCAACTCCATCACTTCTCTCCCAACACCATCACATACCTTGCTGTGTCTGTGTCCATGTGCAAAAATTTCCTGGGTTGTCGATCGCACTGGGGTCTTTTCAAGCACATCTTCACAATCCGCTCTCAGTCGGTAAAGAAAGCAAATACGAGCGACGAGGAAACACACGTTATCCAAATGTGTGGGGGTTTGGGCATCCAAAAGAGGAAAAGGAGTTCTTTCCCTTCCATGACACTTCCTGAGTCGGTCAGGGGCTGGCAGTCGACCTGGTTCTACTGCCAGGACATTGCGACCCTAGGCCAGTCGACTGGACTTCCCCCTTTTACTTTAGATCGTGCCCAGACTCCTTCCTCGGTGAAAGTGACCACCGTGGAGAGAGTGGAAACAAACATGTTGGTCGAAAGAGTGGTCCAATTGATTAATCAGGGTGCCACTAGTATGGATTTGTTGGAAGTGTTTCGCAGTCGACGCATCCAACCGCTCCAGGCTCGTGATCACTCGATGTGGATATACTATGGAGCCAATGACACCGCTCGGGTTCACCCAGAGGAAGTATCGGCCCAGACAGTGGCCCAGTGGCTGAAGGGTATCACAGGGAACAAGGACAACCCCAGGGGCGCCAGGAGAGTCGACCCCTTCAGCGACAGCAAGCAACCAGATAAGGTTCGGTCTCCGCCACCGACTGTATTTTCATACGTTTTTCGATAGTCTTTGAATCCGACTGATATTTTACTTGGCTTTTTGTCTTGTAGGTTTATACTGAGATGTACTCGATGCCCAATTGCGAACAAGATCTGGAGCAAGACCAGGAGGGAGAGGACAGCGCGGAGGATAGTGGCGATTGGCAATCTCCAGAAGTTGAGGACGAGGAGGAGAGCAAGGAATCGGATGATGATGAGATAGTCGACTCACCACCTCATACGGAACGTCGATCCAAGCAACATCATGATCCAGCAGGCGGGCGTGGCACGACCGTGGCTCCAAGAACCCAAGCACTAAAGCGCACTCGGACGTCGACTCCAAAGCCGACGGAGAAGGTCGCCAAGCAGCCCAAGGTCGTCCCCTCAAAGGCTCGGAAGACTTTGCCCAAGATCAAGATGGATGTTCCTGTTGCCTCTGGGTGAGTGTTCTTTCTTTCTGTGTTTTCTTCCACCGACTGATACTTTTGTTCTGATCGAATGGATCGTAAACTTTTCCAGCCCAGCCTCCGCCGCGACTGATATGGACGTTGACAAGGCCCCAGGTGACGAGGAAGCCAATGATGCGGCCACCTCCAAAGCTAGTAAGTTCCACTCAGCTTGAATTTAGTCTGTCGGTTGAATTGTTAGCCAATTGAATTTCTGAGTTTTCTTGTTGCAGCTCCACGAGACGTTGTCGTGCTTCCGGATGATGAAGAAGAAGAAGAAGTGCCTCTGAGGGAAAGGAGGAGGAGGGGCAAGGCATCAAGCGGGAAAGCGCCCGAGGGTCAGGTCCCTCAGTCGACACTGGTGCTTGAGATAATGGTCGAGCGATCAGGAGATCCGGCTCAGACCAATGTTACTTTCACCAATCCGTTGTCGACTGACCGTCCATCGGGGTCGACTACTCAGAACTCCGTGGCTCCAGTACAACTTCATGCATCTGACCCTGTGGCTGCTCCGACTGCATTGCCCTCGTCGCTATTGTTGTGTACCAGACACCAGATGACTCATCGAGTGCTGCCAGGGAGGCCCTTCTCCAGGTTAATCTCGTGATGGAGCAGATGAAGGTGGTGCATGAGGCCATTCAGGTAGCTTATAATGTCAGCACTGCTCTGCAGACCAACGTCAAGGTTAGTTGATTCCTGACTAGTCTCTTGAACAATGATAGTTGCCGTTGTTGCTTCGTTGCCCATATGGTGCTCTTAGATGAGTGCTTTGGAACCTTTTATGTGCATCTATCATGGGTCTGTGTTTCACATCCAATCACTGACACGTCTCCAACGTATCTATAATTTTTTATTGCTCCATGATATTATATTACCCGTTTTGGATGTTTATGGGCTTTACTTTACACTTTTATATCATTTTTGAGACTAGCCTACTAACCGGAGGCCCAACCCGAATTGCTGTTTTTTGCCTATTTCAGTGTTTCCAAGAAAAGGAATATCAAACGGAGTCCAAACAGAATGAAACCTTCGGGAGCGATCTTTTTGGAACAAACGCAATCCAGGACACCTGGAGTGGATGTCAACAAGCAACCAAGGCGGCCACGAGGGTGCCAGGTGCACCCTAGGGGGGTGGGTGCACCCCTCACCCTCGTGGGCCCCTCGAGGCTCCACCAACCTACTTATTCCTCCTATATATATCCACGTACCCCGAGAACATCGAGGAGCACCACGAAAACCTAGTTCCACCGCCGCAACCTTCTGTATCCGCGAGATCCCATCTTGGAGCCTTCGCTGGCGCTCCGCCGGAGGGGGAATCGATCAAGGAGGGCCTCTACATCATCTCCAAGGCCTCTCCGATGAGTTGTGAGTAGTTTACCACAAACCTTCGGTTCCATAGTTACTAGCTAGATGGCTTCTTCTCTCTCTTTGAATCTCAATACAAAGTTCTCCTCGATCGTCTTGGAGATCTAATCGATGTAACTCTTTTTGCGGTGTGTTTGTCAAGATCCGATGAATTGTGGGTTTATGATCAAGTTTATCTATGAGAAATATTTGAATCTCCTCTGAATTCTTTTATGTATGATTTGTTATCTTTGCAAGTCTCTTCGAATTATCAGTTTGGTTTGGCCTACTAGATTGATCTTTCTTGCAATGGGAGAAGTGCTTAGCTTCGGGTTTAATCCTGTGGTGTCCTTTCCTAGTGACAGCAGGGGCAGCAAGGCACGTATTGTATTGTTGCCATCGAGGATAAAAAGATGGGGTTTATATCATATTGCTTGAGTTTATCCCTCTACATCATGTCATCTTGCCTAATGCGTTACTCTGTTCCTATGAACTTAATACTCTAGATGCATGCTGGATAGCGGTCGATGTGTGGAGTAATAGTAGTAGATGCAGGCAAGAGTCGGTCTATTTGTCGCAGACATGATGCCTATATACATGATCATGCCTAGATAATCTCATAACTATGCACTTTTCTATCAATTGCTCGACTGTAATTTGTTCACCCACCGTAATACTTATGCTATCTTGAGAGAAGCCACTAGTGAAACATATGGCCCACGGGTCTATCTTCCATCATATAAGTTTCCAATCTACTTTATTTTGCAATCTTTACTTTCCAATCTATATCATAAAAATACCAAAAATATTTATCTTATCTTATTATCTCTATCAGATCTCACTTTTGCAAGTGGCCGTGAAGGGATTGACAACCCCTTTATCGCGTTCGTTGCGAGGTTCTTGTTTGTTTGTGTAGGTATGAGGGACTTCTGAGGAGCCTCCTACTAGATTGATACCTTGGTTCTCAAAAACTGAGGGAAATACTTACACTACTTTGCTGCATCACCCTTTCCTCTTCAAGGGAAAACCAATGCACTGCTCAAGAGGTAGCAAGAAGGATTTCTGGCGCCGTTGCCGGGGAGGTCTTCGCTCAAGTCAAGACATAGCAAGTACCCATCACAAACTCATCTCCCTCACATTACATTATTTGCCATTTGCCTCTTGTTTTCCTCTCCCCCACTTCACCCTTTCCGTTTTATTCGCACTCTCTTTATCGTTTGCCTTCCCTTTGCCATGTCCGAATCGAAAAGAACTAAGGGTTCTTTCCAGAGTTTTAGTACTTTGGATAGTCCCTCTGTCCTCTCTAAGCTCATAAATAATGATGCTATGGAAAGACCTACCGGGGTTACCAATGAGAATTTGAATAATTTTGATGAAGAGGACTCCGGAATTTTTCGTTATTTACTTGATGAATCTTTAAAAGATGCGTGGGATAGGTTATTAAGGATTGGAGCTAGCTATGTGCCACAATATCAAATTGAGATATACCTAAAAAGCTTTTATGTTGGCCTACCCTCTTCATTTAAGCAAGTTTTAGATTCTATTTTTGAAGAAGGTTTTCTTGAGGGGGATGCTATAGATACCTATGAAAAAATGAAAACTATATTTGGGCACCCCATGAATGATAAGGTTGAATCTACCACTCTCTCATGCCTTTATCAAAACGAAGTTATCAAAGAGATGAAGGCTAGCTTAGATGCAAATTTCTGTAACATGCTTAATCTTTCTTCCTCCATTAATGGCCATGTGCTTTCCCAAAATATAAGGATAAATGCTATAGATAATAATTTTTCTCTTTTCTTTCCGAATACCAAACATGGCAATACTTATATCTATTCTCGCTTTTATGCCTAGCTAGGGGCGTTAAACGATAGCGCTTGTTGGGAGGCAACCCAATTTTATTTTTGTTCCTTGATTTTTGCTTCTGTTTAATAATAAATAAATCATCTAGCCTGTGTTTAGATGTGGTTTTATGTTTTAATTATTGTTTGTGCCAAGTAGAACCTATAGGATAACCTACGGTGATAGTTAATTCGATTCTGCTGAAAAACAGAAACTTTTGCGTTCACGAGAATAATTTTAATAAATCACAGAAACGTGATTTTTAGTTGATTCTTTTTGCACTAAATCAATAGACAAATTTCCCAGGACTTCCTATTTCGTAGGATTTTTATAGTTCCATAAGTATTCGAAAGTTATATATTGCTACAGACTGTTCTGTTTTTGACAGATTCTGTTTTTTGTGTGTTGTTTGCTTATTTTGATGAATCTATGGCTAGTATCGGGGGGGGGGGGGCTATGAACCATAAGAAGTTGGAATACAGTGGGTTTAACACCAATATAAATAAATAATGAGTTCATTACAGTACCTTAAGTGGTGGTTTTTCTTTCTTGCACTAACGGAGCTTATGAGATTTCCTGTTGAGTTTTGTGTTGTGAAGTTTTCAAGTTTTGGGTAAAGATTTGATGGACCATGGAATAAGGAGTGGCAAGAGCCTAATATTGGGGATGACCAAGGCACCCCAAGATAATTCAAGGACAACCAAAAGCCTAAGCTTGGGGATGCCCCGGAAGGCATCCCCTCTTTCGTCTTCGTCTATCGGTAACTTTACTTGGAGCTATATTTTTATTCGCCACATAATATGTGTTTTTCTTGGAGCATCTTGTATGATATGACTCTTTGATTTTAAGTTTACCACAATCATCCTTGCTGTACACACCTTTTGGGAGAGACACAACATGATTCGGAATTTATTAGAATACTCTATGTGCTTCATTTATATCTTTTGAGCTAGATAATTTTTGCTCTAGTGCTTCACTTATATCTTTTTAGAGCATGGCGGTGGCTTAATTTTGTAGAAATTATTGATCTCTCATGCTTCACTTATATTATTTTGAGAGTCTTTTAGAATAGTATGGTATTTGCTATGGTTATAAAATTGGTCCTAGAATGATGGGCATCCAAGTTGGGTATAATAAAAACTATCATAGAAAGTGAATTGGATGCTATGATCAATTTGATGCTTGATAATTGTTTTGAGATATAGAGGTGGTGATTTAGAGTCATGCTAGTTGGGTAATTGTGAATTTAAGAAATACTTGTGTTGAAGTTGGCAAGTCCCATAGCATGCACATATGGTAAAAGTTGTGTAACAAATTTGTTGCATAGGGTGCTCTTTTTATTGTCTTCCTTATGAGTGGAGGTCGGGATCGCGCAATGGTTAACTCCTACCAACCCTTCCCCTAGGAGCATGTGTAGTAGTACTTTGCTTCGAGGGCTAATAAACTTTTGCAATAAGTATATGAGTTCTTTATGACTAATGTGAGTCCATGGATTATACGCACTCTTACCCTTCCATCATTGCTAGCCTCTTCGGTACCGTGCATTGCCCTTTCTCACCTTGAGAGTTGGTGCAAACTTCGCCGGTGCATCCAAAACCCCGTGATACGATACGCTCTATCACACATAAACCTCCTTATATCTTCCTCCAAACGGCCACCATACCTACCTATTATGGCATTTCCATAGCCATTCCGAGATATATTGCCATGCAACTTTCCACCGTTCCGTTCATCATGACACGTTTCATCATTGTCATATTGCTTTTGCATGGTCATGTAGTCGACATTGTATTTGTGGCAAAGCCACCTTCATAATTTGCATACATGTCGCTCTTGATTCACTGCATATCCCGGTACACCGCCGGAGGCATTCATATAGAGTCATATTTTGTTCTAGTATCGAGTTGTAATTCATGAGTTGTAAATAAATAGAAGTGTGATGATCATCATTATTAGAGCATTGTCCCCTATATAAAAAATAATAAAAAAGAGAAAGGCCAAATAAAAAAGGCCAACTAAAAAAAGAAAAAAAAAGAAAGGCCAAATAAAAAAAGGCCCAAAAAAATAAAAATAAAAAAGGGGGACAATATTACTATCTTTTTCCACACTTGTGCTTCAAAGTAGCACCATGTTCTTCATATAGAGAGTCTCCTATGTTGTCACTTTCAATACTAGTGGGAATTTTTCATTATAGAACTTGGCTTGTATATTCCAGTGATGGGCTTCCTCAAAATGCCCTAGGTCTTCGTGAGCAAGCAAGTTGGATGCACACCCACTTAGTTTCTTTTGTTGAGATTTCATACATTTATAACTCTAGTGCATCTGTTGCATGGCAATCCCTACTCCTCATGTTGACATCAATTGATGGGCATCTCCATAGCCCATTGATTAGCCTCGTCAATATGAGACTTTCTCCTTTTTTGTCTTCTCCACACAACCTCCATCATCATATTCTATTCCACCCATAGTGCTATATCCGTGGCTTACGGTCATGTATTGTGTGAGAGTGAAAAAGCTAAAGCGCGTTAAAAAGTATGAACCAATTGCTTGGCTGAAACCGGGGTTGTGCATGATGGGAGTATTTTGTGTGACAAAAATGAAGCATAGCCTAACTATATGATTTTGTAGGGATAAACTTTCTTTGGCCATGTTATTTTGAGAAGACATGATTGCTTTGTCAGTATGCTTAAAGTATTATTACTTATATATCAATATGAACTTTTATCTTGAATCATTTGGGACTGAACATTCATGCCACAATAAATAAAATTAATCGAGAAATATGCTAGGTAGCATTCCACATCAAAAATTCTGTTTTTATCATTTACCTACTCGAGGACGAGCAGGAATTAAGCTTGGGGATGCTTGATACGTCTCCAACATATCTATAATTTTTTATTGTTCCATGCTATTATATTACCCGTTTTGGATGTTTATGGGCTTTACTTTACACTTTTACATCATTTTTGGGACTAACCTACTAACCGGAGGCCCAACCCAAATTGCTGTTTTTTGCCTATTTTAGTGTTTCGCAGAAAAGGAATGTCAAACGGAGTCCAAACGGACTGAAACCTTTGGGAGCGATCTTTTTGGAACAAACGCAATCCAGGAGACTTGGAGTGGACGTCAAGAAGCAGCCGAGGCGGACACGAGGGTGCAAGGCACGCCCCCCACCCTCGTGGCTCCCCTGACCAACCTCCTTCGCCTATATATACTCAAGTACCCTGAAAACATCCAGGAGCACCATGAAACCCTATTTCCACCACCGCAACCTTCTGTACCCATGAGATCCCATCTTTGGAGCCCAAAAAAAGGGGGACAATGTTACTATCTTCTTCCACACTTGTGCTTCAAAGTAGCACCATGTTCTTCTTGATAGAGAGTCTCCTATGTTGTCACTTTCATATACTAGTGGGAATTTTTCATTATAGAACTTGGCTTGTATATTCCAACGATGGGCTTCCTCAAAGTGCCCTAGGTCTTCGTGAGCAAGCAAGTTGGATGCACACCCACTTAGTTTCTTTTGTTGAGCTTTCATACATTTGTAGCTCTAGTGCATCCGTTGCATGTCAATCCCTACTCCTCATGTTGACATCAATTGATGGGCATCTTCATTGCCCGTTGATTAGCCTCGTCAATGTGAGACTTTCTCCTTTTTTTCTCCACACAACCTCCATTATCATATTCTATTCCACCCATAGTGCTATATCCATGGCTCGCGCTCATGTATTGCATGAAAGCAAAAAAGCTGAAGCGCGTTAAAAAGTATGAACCAATTGCTTGGCTGAAACCGGGGTTGTGCATGATGGGAGTATTTTGTGTGACAAAAATGAAACATAGCCTAACTATATGATTTTGTAGGGATAAACTTTCTTTAGCCATGCTATTTTGAGAAGACATGATTGCTTTATTAGTATGCTTGAAGTATTATTACTTTTATGTCAATATGAACTTTTATTTTGAATCATTTGGATCTGAACATTCATGCCACAATAAAGAAAATTACATTGAGAATTATGCTAGGTAGCATTCCACATCAAAAATTCTGTTTTTATCATTTACCTACTTGAGGACAAGCAGGAATTAAGCTTGGGGATGCTTGATACGTCTCCAACGTACCTATAATTTTTGATTGCTCCATGCTATTATATTACCCGTTTTGGATGTGTATGGGCTTTACTTTACACTTTTATATCATTTTTGGGACTAACCTACTAACCGGAGGCCCAGCCTGAATTGCTGTTTTTTTTGCCTATTTCGGTGTTTCAAAGAAAAGGAATATCAAACGGAGTCCAAATGGAATGAAACCTTCGGGAGCGATCTTTTTGGAACAAACGCAATCCAGGAGACTTGGAGTGGACGTCAAGAAGCAACCGAGGCGGCCACGAGGGTGCCTGGCGCACCCTAGGGGGGTGGGCGCGCCCCCCACCCTCGTGGGCCCCTCAAGGCTCCACCGTCCTACTTCTTCCTCCTATATATATCCACGTACCCCGAGAACATCCAGGAGCACCACGAAAACCTATTTCCACCGCCGCAACCTTCTGTATCCACGAGATCCCAGCTTGGAGCCTTTGTCGGCGCTCCGCCGAAGGGGGAATCGATCATGGAGGGCCTCTACATCATCTCCAAGGCCTCTCCTATGAGTTGTGAGTAGTTTACCACAGACCTTTGGGTCCATAGTTACTAGCTAGATGGCTTCTTCTCTCTCTTTGAATCTCAATACAAAGTTCTCCTTGATCTTCTTGGAGATCTATTCGATGTAACTATTTTTGCGGTGTGTTTGTCGAGATCCGATGAATTGTGGGTTTATGATCAAGTTTATCTATGAGAAATATTTGAATCTCCTCTGGATTCTTTTATGTATGATTTGTTATCTTTGCAAGTCTCTTCGAATTATCAGTTTGGTTTGGCCTACTAGATTGATCTTTCTTGCAATGGGAGAAGTGCTTAGCTTTGGGTTCAATCTTGCGGTGTCCTTTCCTAGTGACAGCAGGGGCAGCAAGGCACATATTGTATAGTTACCATCGAGGATAAAAAGATGGGGTTTATATCATATTGCTTGAGTTTATCCCTCTACATCATGTCATCTTGCCTAATGCGTTACTCTGTTCTTATGAACTTAATACTCTCGATGCATGCTGGATAGCGGTCGATGTGTGGAGTAATAGTAGTAGATGCATGTAGGAGTTGGTCTACTTGTCACGGACGTGATGCCTATATACATGATCATGCCTAGATAATCTCATAACTATGCACTTTTCTATCAATTGCTCGACAGTAATTTGTTCACCCACCGTAATACTTATGCTATCTTGAGAGAAGCCACTAGTGAAACCTATGGCCCCTGGGTCTATCTTCCATCATATAAGTTTCAAATCTACTTTATTTTGCAATCTTTACTTTCCAATCTATATCATAAAAATACCAAAAATATTTATCTTATCTTATTATCTCTATAGATCTCACTTTCGCAAGTGGCCGTGAAGGGATTGACAACCCCTTTATCACGTTGGTTGCTGAACTCTGGCCTCAGGCGGAACTCTCACAAGACCATGAGTCTCTGATGGCTCGACTGAATCAAATACCTG
This sequence comes from Triticum aestivum, assembly GCF_018294505.1. Classification (NCBI taxonomy): domain Eukaryota; kingdom Viridiplantae; phylum Streptophyta; class Magnoliopsida; order Poales; family Poaceae; genus Triticum; species Triticum aestivum. The sequence goes on from NC_057801.1 coordinate 541,654,862, forward strand.
ACCGAGTGCAAGAATGGAAGAAATCATCTGCTCACTGTGGCGCTAACGTTGGCATGTCATTGGTCCGAGTGCACTGCAAGGACGTCAGAGAAGACAAGCTGACGGAACTCAAGGTTGTGAACACCAAAAGGAACACTTTCTAGTCCTTCATGGACACTTTCCTTGACGCCGCAACTCGCATCACAGGCAGCATTGACCTTGATAGTTTCTGTGATCCAGCAAGTCCTTCTCCTGACGAGTGATCAAAACATTATGCCCCACCTTTATTTGCCTCAGAATGCCGAGTGATTATGTAATCGTTAAACTCTTTCAGGCTTGATGCGTGAGTACTTCTGCCTGCTGCGGTCCCAAACTTTTGCGGGATTTATCTGAACTTGAATTTCTTCGAATACCATGACTTTTGTTTTGGTTTTGAACCGTTTCTGACTTTCTTTCGATTCCGAGCGAACTTGATCTCTTCGCCTTTTGTCGAGTAAAGTGTACATTGTACTTGTGGCGCAGCTCAGACGTGGTGTTCAATCGACACCTCGTCGTCCTTGCGGATCGGGATGGAGCGTATGTTGTACTTGTGGTGCAGCTCAAACGTGGTGTTCAATCGACACCTCGTCGTTGATGTCTACTACACAACCTTCTTCTTGTAGATGTTGTTGGGCCTCCAAGTGCACAGGTTTGTAGGACAGTAGCAAATTTCCCTCAAGTGATGACCTAAGGTTTATCAATCCGTAGGAGGCGTAGGATGAAGATGGTCTCTCTCAAACAACCCTGCAACCAAATAACAAAGAGTCTCTTGTGTCCCCAACACACCCAATACAATCGTAGATTGTATAGGTGCACTAGTTCGGCGAAGAGATGGTGATACAAGTGCAATATGGATGGTAGATAAAGGTTTTTGTAATCTGAAATTATAAAAACAGCAAGGTAACAAGCGATAAAAGTGAGCGTAAACGGTATTGCAATGGTAGGAAACAAGGCCTAGGGTTCATGCTTTCACTAGTGCAAGTTCTCTCAACAATAATAACATAGATAGATCATATAACAAGCCCTCAACATGCAACAAAGAGTCACTCCAAAACCACTAATAGCGGAGAACAAACGTAGAGATTATGGTAGGGTACGAAACCACCTCAAAGTCATTCTTTCGGATCAATCTATTCAAGAGTTCGTACTAGAATAACACCTTAAGACACAAATCAACCAAAACCCTAATGTCACCTAGATACCCCATTGTCACCTCAAGTATCCGTGGGCATGATTATACGATATGCATCACACAATCTCAGATTCATCCAACCAACACAAAGTACTTCAAAGAGTGCCCCAAAGTTTCTACCGGAGTGTCAAGAACGTGTGCCAACCCCTATGCATAGGTTCATGGGCGGAACCCGCAAGTTGGTCACCAAAACATACATCAAGAGGCACATGACATCCCATTGTCACCATAGATAAGCACGGCAAGACATACATCAAGTGTTCTCATAAAAGACTCAATCCAATAAGATAACTTCAAGAGGGAAACTCAATTCATCACAAGAGAGTAGAGGGGGAGAAACATCATAAGATCCAACTACAATAGCAAAGCTCAGGATACATCAAGATCGTGCCATAGAGGGAACACGAGAGAGAGAGAGAGATCAAACACATAGCTACTGGTACATACCCTCAGCCTCGAGGGTGAACTACTCCCTCCTCATCATGGATTGCGCCAGGATGATGAAGATGGCCACCGGTGATGGGATCCTCCTTCGGCAGGGCGCCGAAACGGACTCCCGGGAGGTTTTTGGTGGCTACGGAGGCTTGCGATGGCGGAACTCCCGATCTATCTTGATTTCTGATGGTTTTAGGGTACGTAGAGTTATATAGGCGAAAGAAGTCGGTCGGGGGGTGCTCGAGGGGTCCACGAGACAGGGGGCCGCGCCCTGTAGGGGGAGCGCACCCCCTATCTCCTGGGCTCCTCGAGGGTCTTCTGACTTGATCTCCAAGCCTACAGGATGATATTCTTCCAAAAAAATCACGATGCTGAAGGTTTCATTCCATTTGGACTCCGTTTGATATTCCTTTTCTTCGAAATACTGAAACAGGCAATAAAACAGCAATATGGGATGGGCCTCAGGTTAATAGGTTAGTCCCAAAAGTAATATAAAAGTGTATAATAAAGCCCATAATCATTCAAAATAGATAATAAAATAGCATGAATGCTTCATAAATTATAGATACGTTGGAGACGTATCAGCATCCCCAAGCTTAATTCCTACTCGTCCTCGAGTAGGTAAATGATAAAGAAAGAATTTATGAAGTGTGAATGCTAGAGGTGCAAAAGTTTGATCAATGATAATTTCAATCACCTTTATAGCATGATAATATGTCATAACAGTAGTTCATCTCATAAAACTTCTCACGATAAAGTAACAAGCAATTCACATGTCAAAGCATAGACCATAAACTTTCTTGAAAGCTAGCAAATTTCATTCTTAGTCATCAAAACAATTGCAATTCATCTTACTTTCAGGAAGAGTCTATGTCAGAGCTTTGATTTAGCAAACTTCACATACTCAACTATCATATAGTCTTCTACAATTGCTAACACTCACGCAATAGTTGTGGTTATGAAGTTTTAATCAGACACAGAGAAAGATTGGGGCTTATAATGTTGCCTCCAAACGTATTCACCTTTGGGTGATGTCAACAATAATAGTTCATGCTAACGTACATCCAATTGGATATATATATCAGGATCACCCTAACACAAAGTGCTTGCCAAAGGATAAAATGAAAAGGGAAAGGTGAAGATCACCTTGACTCTTGCATAAAGTAAAAGGCATAAAGTAAAAGATAGGCCCTTCGCAGAGGGAAGCAGAGGTTGTCATGCGCTTTTAGGGTTGGATACACAAAATCTTAATGCGAAAGAACGTCACTTTATATTGCCCCTTGTATATGGACCTTTATTATGCAGTCCGTCGCTTTTATTGCTTCCATAACAAGTTCGTACAAAGCTTATTTTCTCCGCACTAATAAGTCATGCATATTTAGAGAGCAATTTTTATTGCTTGCACCGATGACAACTTACTTGAAGGATCTTACTCAATCCATAGGTAGGTATGGTGGACTCTCATGGCAAAACTGGGTTTAAGGATATTTGGAAGCACAAGTAGTATCTCTACTTGGTGCTAGGAATTTTTGGCTAGCATGAGGGGGAAAGGCAAGCTCAACATGTTTGAATGATCCATGACAATATACTTTAACTGAGATGCGAGAAAATATAACCCATTATGTTGTCTTCCTTGTCCAACATAAACTCTTTAGCATGTCATACTTAATGAGTGCTCACAATTATAAAAGATGTCTATGATAATAAATTTATATGTGAAATCTCTCTTCCTTCAATATTATTTCATGAATTGTTCAAATGACTAATACAATGCTTGCTAACCGTCAATACATTTACAACCTCTACTTATTTGATGTGAAGTCATTACTCCCCATGGGTTAAGCAAATGAAACATATATAATTTCAGATTTATAACAATCAACTCATTCAACAATTTACTCATAGGATATAAGTGAAGCACACGAGTAAATGAAAAACTACTCCAAAAAGATATAAGTGAAGACCAATGAGTAACTAAATAATTATGCAACTAAATGAAGGCTCTCTCTCATTAAAGAATTCAGATCTTGGTATTGTATTCAAGCAGCAAGCAAAACAAAATAAAATGACATTGCAAGGATAGCACAACTCAAGTGAAGAAGCAAAAACTTAGGCTCAACCGATACTAACCAATAATTGTTGAAGAAGAAAGGTGGGATGCCTACCGGGGCATCCCCAAGCTTAGATGCTTGAGACTTCTTGAAATATTATCTTGGGGTGCCTTGGGCATCCCCAAGCTTGAACTTTTGTGTCTCTTTAATTCCTCTCATATCATGGTTTCTCTTTTTATCAAAAGCTTCATTCACAACAAACTCAACAAGAACTCATGAGATAGGTTAGTATAAACCAATGCAAAACCTTATCATTTTCTACTGTAGCAAATCACTAAAATACTTATTCAACATTGCATACTAAATGTCTCTGCATATTTAATACTCCTATCCTCAAATAGAATCATTGAACAAGCAAACATATGCAAACAATGCAACCATAACAGCAATCTGCCAAAACAGTACAGTCTGTAAAGAATGCAAGAGTATCAATACTTCCCTGACTCCAAAAATTATGAGAGAAAATTCCCACTGTAATAAATTTATCATAGCTTAATATGCAAAAAGATTCAACATTATACCATTCTCTGAATTTTCTAGGGAATTTTTGCAACAGCGGTAAACTTTCTGTTTTCAAACAGCAACATGTATATTAGCAAAATAAGCATGGTAAAGGCTATCCTTGACATTTTTATTGAAAATATAGATGAAAAACATTAATATAAATAACATCAAGCAAACACTAACAAGAGAAAATGATGCTCCAAGCAAAACACATATTATGTGGTGAATAAAAATATAGCTCCAAGTAAAGTTACCGATGAACGAAGACGAAAGAGGGGATGCCTTCCAGGGCATCCCCAAGCTTAGGCTCTTGGTTGTCCTTAAATATTACCTTGGGGTGCCTTGGTCATCCCAAAGCTTAGGCTCTTTCCACTCCTTATTCCGTAGTCCATCGAATCTCTACCCAAAACTTGAAAACTTCAACCACACAAAACTCAAACAAAACTCGTAAGCTCCGTTAGTATAAGAAAATAAATCACTACTTATGTACTGTAATTAACTCATTCTAAATTCATAATGGTGTAATATCTACTGTACTCCAACTTATCTATGGTTCATACCACTTAATACTAGCCATAGATGCATCAAAATAAGCAAACAACACAATGAAAACAGAATCTGTCAAAAACAGAACAGTCTGTAGTAATCTGTATCAAACGTATACTAATGGAACCCCAAAAATTATTAAATAAATTTCTGGACCTGAGTAATTTGTCTATTAATCATCTTCAAAAAGAATCAACCTAAAATCACTCTTCAGTAAAAAATGGCAGCTAATCTCGTGAGCGCTAAAGTTTCTGTTTTTACAGCAAGATCACATAAACTTCACCCAAGTCTTCCCAAAGGTTCTACTTGGCACTTTATTGAAACAAAAGCTATAAAACATGATTACTACAGTAGCATAATCATGTGGACACACAAACACAGTAAGGGTGAATATTGGTTTGTCTCCCAACAAGCGCTTTTCTTTAATGCCTTTCTAGCTAGGCATGATGATGACAATGATGCTCATATAAAAGATAAGAATTGAAACATAAAGAGAGCATCATGAAGCATATGACTAGCACATTTAAGCCTAACCCACTTCCTATGCATAGGGATTTTGTGAGCAAACAACTTATGGGAACAATGATCAACTAGCATAGGAAGGTAAAACAAGCATAGCTTCAAAACTTTAAGCACATAGAGAGGAAACTTGACATTATTGCAATTCCTACAAGCATATGTTCCTCCATCGTAATAATTTTCAGTAGCATCATGAATGAATTCAACAATATAAACAGCACCTAAAGCATTCTTTTCATGATCTACTTCCATAGAAAATTTTCTACTCTCCACATAAGCAAAATTCTTCTCATTCGGAATAGTGAGAGTATCATAATAGACTTGAACACTAAAAATTGTTTCCACATTAAAAGAGTAATGTTCAGAAATAGGGTAATCATAATCATGACAATATTGATAAATATAATCATCACTACTTTTTATAGCATAAGTTTCATCACAATAATCATCATAAGTAGCAACTTCATTCTCATCATAATCGATTGAAACCTCTCCCAAGATAGTGGAATCACTAAATAAAGTTGACACTCTTCCAAATCCACTTTAATATTCATCACAATAAAATTCAACATTCTCCAAAATAGTGGGATCACTACTTCCTAAAGTTGGCACTCTTCCGAACCCACTTTCATCAATATAATCATCATAGGTAGGAAGCATGCTATCATCATAACAACTTTGCATATCAAAACTTGGGATGCTAAAAATATCATCTTCATTAAACATAGCATCCCCAAGCTTGGGACAAACATTAATTTCAGCAAATATATTCTCAAATATTTCATCCTCATCAAACATAGCTTCCCCAAGCTTGGGCTCTTTCATAACATAAGCATAATCACTCTCATCATTAAAAATATGGATAGCACCAATAGTAAAGCAATTATCATCATCACAATGAGTAGTAGGAGCAACATCATTTGGGAGGGATATCTTTCTACCTTTGTTGCTCCTTGTTTTCTTTTTCTTCTTCACATTATGTGTAGGTTCAACCTTCCTCTTCGAGCTCCTTATTGATGAGATTGGTTGAATAGAAAGCTCCTCCTCATTACCTGATTCATCATAAGAAATAATAGGAGGATATTGGGAAGTCTCTTCCCTTTCATTAGTATTCTCATCATCTTCCATTTGCTTTCTTTTCTTTAGGTAATTGGAAATATAAGGATTTTCAATGCAATTCTCCGCACAAAACATATAAATCTTTTCTAGATCAATATCAAGGAAATGCTTAAGATTAAATTCTGGAATAGGCTTAGTTAAACGTTTCAACTCTTCACAACCCAAAATCAATCTAAGTTCATTTTAATGAGAAAGGGAGATCAAATCATCACAATTTTTGGACACGATCCGATCATGAAACAATTTGCATTGGAGATGTAAATGATCTTGTTTATTGCAAAATTCACAACGGGAAAGATATCTTAAATTCTCCGCACTCTTATCTAGCCTTTCTTGCAACCTCTTAGTTTCTAAATACTTATGCTTCTTGCAATATATATCTTCTCTATTTGGTGTGTTCATGCAAACATGCACTCCACAGAAGTTGACATGCTCATAAGATATATTCTCATCATGACTAGAGCAATCATCATTAGTACTATGGATATTCAAGGAGTTTATACTAACAACATTGCAATCATGCTTATCATTCAAAGATTTAGTACCAAGCATTTTAAAGCATTCTTCTTCTAGCACTTGAGCACAATTTTCCTTTCCATCATACTCACGAAAGATATTAAAAAGACGAAGCGTATGAGACAAACTTAACTCCATTTTTTTGTAATTTTCTTTTATAAACTAAACTAGTGATAAAACAAGAAACAAAAAGATTCGATTGCAAGATCTAAAGATATACCTTCAAGCGCTAACCTCCTCGGCAATGGCGCCAGAAAAGAGCTTAGTTGACGGGGTGAGAGTGAGTGCCCTTTACCTAGCCTCCCCGGCAACGACGCCAGAAAAGAGCTTGATGTCTACTACACAACCTTCTTCTTTTAAACGTTGTTGGGCCTGCAAGTGCACAAGTTTGTAGGACAGTAGCAAATTTCCCTCAAGTGGATGACCTAAGGTTTATCAATCCGTAGGAGGCGTAGGATGAAGATGGTCTCTCTCAAACAACCCTGCAACCAAATAACAAAGAGTCTCTTGTGTCCCCAACACACCCAATACAATGGTAGATTGTATAGGTGCACTAGTTCGGCAAAGAGATGGTGATACAAGTGCAATATGGATGGTAGATAAAGGTTTTTGTAATCTGAAATTATAAAAACAGCAAGGTAACAAGCGATAAAAGTGAGCGTAAACGGTATTGCAATGATAGGAAACAAGGCCTAGGGTTCATACTTTCACTAGTGCAAGTTCTCTCAACAATAATAACATAGATAGATCATATAACAAGCCCTCAACATGCAACAAAGAGTCACTCCAAAGCCACTAATAGCGGAGAACAAACGTAGAGATTATGGTAGGGTACGAAACCACCTCAAAGTCATTCTTTCGGATCAATCTATTCAAGAGTTCGTACTAGAATAACACCTTAAGACACAAATCAACCAAAACCCTAATGTCACCTAGATACTCCATTGTCACCTCAAGTATCCGTGGGCATGATTATACGATATGCACCACACAATCTCAGATTCATCCAACCAACACAAAGTACTTCAAAGAGTGCCCCAAAGTTTCTATCGGAGAATCAAGAATGTGTGCCAACCCCTATGCATAGGTTCATGGGTGGAACCCGCAAGTTGGTCACCAAAACATACATCAAGAGGCACATGATATCCCATTGTCACCACAGATAAGCACGGCAAGACATACATCAAATGTTCTTGTAAATGACTCAATCCAATAAGATAACTTCAAGAGGGAAACTCAATTCATCACAAGAGAGTAGAGGGGGAGAAACATCATAAGATCCAACTACAATAGCAAAGCTCAGGATACATCAAGATCGTGCCATAGAGGGAACACGAGAGAGAGAGAGAGATCAAACACATAGCTACTGGTACATACCCTCAGCCTCGAGGGTGAACTACTCCCTCCTAATCATGGATTGCGCCGGGATGATGAAGATGGCCACCGGTGATGGGATCCCCCTCCGGCAGGGTGCCGGAACGGACTCTCGAGAGGTTTTTGGTGGCTACAGAGGCTTGCGGTGGCGGAACTCCTGATCTATCTTGATTTCTGATGGTTTTAGGGTACGTAGACTTATATAGGCGAAAGAAGTCAGTCGGGGGGTGCTCGAGGGGTCCACGAGACAGGGGGTTGCGCCCTGTAGGGGGGGCGCGCCCCCTATCTCCTGGGCTCCTTGAGTGTCTTCTGACTTGATCTCCAAGCCTCCAAGATGATAGTCTTCCAAAAAATCACGATACCAAAGGTTTCTTTCCGTTTGGACTCCGTTTGATATTCCTTTTCTTCGAAATACTGAAATAGGCTATAAAACAGCATTATGGGCTGGGCCTTCGGTTAATAGGTTAGTCCCAAAAGTAATATAAAAGTGTATAATAAAGCCCATAATCATTCAAAACAGATAATAAAATAGCATGAATGCTTCATAAATTATAGATAAGTTGGAGACGTATCAGTCGTCCTTGCGGATCGGGATGGAGCGTACATTGTATTTGTGGCGTAGCTTAGAGGATACTTGTAACTTAGGCGATTTCGGGGTCGCGGCTAGGCCCCCGAGTGGGAGGGTTGCTCTCCAGTTGGAATGTTTTTAACTTAGGCGATTACGGGGTCGCATCTAAGCCTCCGACTGGGAGGATTGGTCTCCACTCAGAATATTTTTAACTTAGGCAATTACGGGGTCGCAGCTAAGCCCCCGAGTGGGAGGATTGCTCTCCACTCGGAATGTTTTTAACTTAGGCGATTACGGGGTCGCAGCTAAGCCTCCAAGTGGGAGGATTGCTCTCCACTTGGAATGTTTTTAACTTAGGCGATTACGGGGTCGCAGCTAAGCCCCCAAGTGGGAGGATTGCTCTCCACTCGGAATGTTTTTAACTTAGGCTATTACGGGGTTGCAGCTAAGCCCCCGAGTGGGAGGATTGCTCTCCACTCGGAATGTTTTTAACTTAGGTGATTACGGGGTCGCAGCTAAGCCTCCAAGTGGGAGGATTGCTCTCCACTCGGAGTGTTTTTTAACTTAGGCGACTACGGGGTCGCAGCTAAGCCTCTGAGTGGGAGGATTGCTCTCCACTCAGAATGTTTTTTAACTTAGGCGATTACAGGGTCGCAGCTAAGCCTCCGAGTGGGAGGATTGCTCTCCACTCGGAATGTTTTTAACTGAGGTGAATCAGGTTCGCGGCTAAGCCACCCACTAGGGGATTTGGACACAAGTGATTACGAGAAACCAATCATTAAGATACTGTAAAAATCTTGTCTTTGGAAAACAAACTAAAGTGCTTTTATTACAACTCGTTGGGTCGAGTGATTTTAGGTATAGAAAGGATGAAGCAGTTCTGTGTTCCATGCGCGTGGCTCGTCCATTTTCTTGGCTACGTTGTAAATGTGGTACGCTCCATTGTGAAGCACGTTGGTGATGATGAAGGGACCTTCCCAGGCCAGAGCGAGCTTGTGAGGTCATTTCTGAAGCACTCGGAGCACAAGGTCTCCTTCTTGAAATGCTCGACCTCTGATATTGCGAGCGTGGAATCAACGCAGATCTTGCTGATAGATGGTCGACCGAACCAAAGCCATCACGCACTCTTCCTCCAGGAGGTCAATTGCGTCTTCGCATGCTTGCTCAACTTCAGCTTCTGAGAATAGTTCAACTCGGGGAGCATTGTGCAGTAAGTCACACGGAAGCACAGCCTTAGCGCCGTACACTAGGAAGAAAGGGGTTCGATCATTCGACCGGTTGGGCGTTGTTCTCAGCCCCCATAGGGCTGATGGCAATTCAGTCAGCCAAGCACCAACAGTATGCTTAAGATCACGCATCAGTCGAGGCTTTAACCCTTGAAGGACCAAACCATTCGCCCTTTCTGCATGTCCATTCGACTGCGGGTGTGTGACGGATGCATGGTTGACCTGAATGCCTTGGGAAGCGCAGAATGCCTTGAACTCATCAGAATCAAAGTTGGAGCCATTATCTGTGATGATGCTATGAGGAACTCCATATCTGAATATCAACTCTCTGATGAAACTGACGGCAGTTCCTGCTCCAAGGTTTTTAATGGGCTTGGCTTTGATCCACTTGGTGAACTTGTCGACTGCTATGAGTAAATGGGTGAAACCACTCGCGCCGGTCTTGAAGGGCCCAACCATATCCAATCCCTAGACTGCAAACGGCCAGACGAGTGGAATAGTCTTCAGGGCAGATGCGAGCTTGTGAGACATGTTGGAGTAGAACTGGCAACCTGCGCACTTGTCGACTATATCTTTCACCATCTCATTTGCTTGAGGCCAATAGAATCCCGCTCGGTATGCTTTGGCCACGATGGTCCAAGAGGATGCATGATGACCACAGGTCCCCGAGTGGATGTTGCTTAGGATCATTCGGCTTCTTCCGGGGTGATGCATCGTTGGGCCACTCTTGTGACACTATCTCTGTATAACTGTCCTTTCATCACGGTGAAAGCTTTGGATTGACGGACTATCTGGTGAGCCTCATCTTCATCCTCTGGGAGCTCCTTTCTGAGAATGTACGCAATGTACGGAACTGTCCAGTCGGGCGTGACCACCAAGACTTCCATGATTAGGTCGACCACGGCTAGAACCTCGATCTCAATCGGGTTGGTTGAACTTATTGGTTGCGGAGGCTCTTCCTTGAAGGGATCTTCTTGCACTGACGGGGTATGGAGATACTCCAAGAACACATTGCTGGGAATAGGCTTCCGAGTGGAACCAATCTTCGCCAGATCATCGGCGGCTTGATTCTTAATCTGTGGTATGTGGTGGAGCCTAACCCTTCAAACTTCTTCTCTAGCTTTCTCACTGCATTGCAATAACCTGTCATTGCGGGACTCTGATACGTCCATTTTGCATCATGCTTTTATATCAATATTTATTGCATTATGGGCTGTTATTACACTTTATATCTCAATACTTATGGCTATTCTCTCTTATTTTACAAGGTTTACCATGAAGAGGGGGAATACTGGTAGCTGGAATTCTGGCTGGAAAAGGAGCAAACGTTGGAAACCTATTCTGCACAACTCCAAAAGTCCTGAAACTCCACGAAACAACTTTTTGGATTTATTAAGAATTTATGAGCAAAAGAAATAGGCCAGGGGCCCCACACCCTGTCCAGGAGACAGGGGGCGCCCCCCCTGTAGGGCGCGGTGCCCTATCTCCTAGGCCCCCTGGTGGGCCTCCGATGTCCATCTTCTGCTATATCATCACTCTTCCCCTGGAAAAAATCGTGGGCAAGCTTACGAGACGAAACTCCACTGCCACGAGGCGGAACCTTGGCGGAATCAATCTAGGGCTCTGGCGGAGCTGTTCTGCCGGGGATACTTCCCTCTGGGAGGGGGAAATCATCACCAACGTCATCACCAACGATCCTCTCATCGGGAGGGGGTCAATCTCCATCAACATCTTCACCAGCACCATCTCCTCTCAAAACCCTAGTTCATCTCTTGTATCCAATCTTGTATCAAAACCACAAATTGGTACCTGTGGGTTGCTAGTAGTGTTGATTACTCCTTGTAGTTGATGCTAATTGGTTTACTTGGTGGAAGATCATATGTTCAGATCCTTTATGCATATTATTACTCCTCTGATTATGAACATGAATATGCTTTGTGAGTAATTACGTTTGTTCCTGAGGACATGGGTGAAGTCTTGCTATTAGTAGTCATGTGAATTTGGTATTCGTTCGATATTTTGATGAGATGTATGTTGTCTTTCCTCTAGTGGTGTTATGTGAACGTCGACTACATGACACTTCACCATTATTTGGGCCTAGAGGAAGGCATAGGGAAGTAATAAGTAGATGATGGGTTGCTAGAGTGACAGAAGCTTAAACCCTAGTTTATGCGTTGCTTCGTTAGGGGTTGATATGGACCCATATGTTTAATGTTGTGGTTAGGTTTACCTTAATACTCCTTTTTGTAGTTGCAGATGCTTACAATAGGGGTTAATCATAAGTGGGATGCTTGTCCAAGTTAGGGCAGTACCCAAGTGTCGGTCCACCCACATATCAAATTATCAAAGTACCGAACGCGAATCTTATGAACGTGATGAAAACTAGCTTGACGATAATTCCCAATGTGTCCTCGGGAGCTCCTTCTTCATTATTAGAATTTGTCCAGGCTTATCCTTTGCTACATAAAGGATTGGGCCACCTTGCTGCACTTTATTTACTTTATTTACTTTTTGCTCGTTACTATTTATCTTATCACAAAACTATCTATCACCTACTATTTCAGTGCTTGCAGAGAAAACCTTACTGAAAACCGCTTATCATTTCCTTCTGCTCCTCGTTGGGTTCGACACTCTTACTTATCTAAAGGACTACAATAGATCCCCTACACTTGTGGGTCATCAAGACTCTTTTCTAGCGCCGTTGTCGGGGAGTGTAGCGCTTTTGGTGAGTGGAACTTGGTAAGGAAACATTTATATATTGTGCTGAAATTTTCTGTTACTTGTCACTATGGAAACTAATCCTTTGAGGGGATTGTTTGGGGTATCTTCACCCCAACCAGAAGAGCAAAGAGATGCTCCTCAACCTACTGAACCTGATGAAAATATTCACTTTGAGATTCCTTCGGGTATGATAGAAAAACTGCTAGGTAATCCTTTTGCAGGAGGCGGAACATTGCATCCCAACTTACACCTTATCTTTGTGGATGAAGTTTGTGGATTATTTAATCTTGCAGGTATCCCCGATGATGTTGTCAAAAGGAAGGTCTTCCCTTTATCTTTGAAGGGAGATGCAATGACATGGTATAGGCTATGTGATGATACGAGATTTTGGAATTATAAGCGACTGAAGTTGGAATTTCACCAGAAGTTCTATCCTATGCATCTTGTTCATCATGATCGTAATTACATATATAATTTCTGGCCTCGCGAAGGAGAAAGCATCTCTCAAGCTTGGGGGAGGCTTAAGTCAATGTTATATTCATGCCCCAATCATGAGCTCTCTCGGGACATGATTATTCAAAAAAATTATGCTCGGCTTTCTCTTGATAATCGCAACCTGCTCGATACTTCTGTGCTGGTTCCTATATGCTGAAGACTATTGATTTAAAATGGGACTTATTGGAAAGAATTAAACGCAACTCTGAAGATTGGGGTTCCGACGATGGTAAGGAGTCAGGTATGACACCTCAGTTCGATCGTGTTAAATCTTTTATGGATATCGATGCTTTCCGTGGATTTAGCTCTAAGTATGGAGTTGGCTCTGAGATAGTAGCTACTTTTTGTGAAACTTTTGCTACTCACGTTGATCTCCCTTAAGAGAAGTGGTTTAAATATAATCCTCTTGTTGAAGTGAAAGTAGTTGCACCTATTACAGTCGAAGAAAAGAATATTACATATAGTGATCCTATTATTCTTACTGCTTATGTTGAAAAACCTCCTTTTCCTGTTAGGATAAAAGATCATGTTAAAGCTTCGACTGTTGTTCATAAGAGTAATACTAGGACCTATACACCTCCTCAACAAATTAATGTTGAACCTGGTATTGCTATGATTAAAGATCTCTTGGATGAGGACTTAGATGGGCATGTTATCTCTTTCTTGGTGAAACTGCTAATATTGCTAGACCCGATACTAAGACACGTAGACCTGTTGTAGGCACGCCTGTTATTTCTGTTAAAATAGGAGATCATTGTTATCATGGCTTATGTGATATGGGTGCTAGTGCTAATGCGATACCTTATGATCTTTATAAAGAAATTATGCACGATATTGCACCTATTGAATTAGAAGACATTGATGTTACTATTAAGCTTGCTAATTGGGACACCATTAAACCTATTGGGATTGTTAGAGATATTGAAGTCTTGTGTGGGAAGATTAAATACCCTGCTGATTTTCTTGTTCTTGGTTCCCCACAAGATGATTTTTGTCCCATTATTTTGGTAGACCCTTCTTGAATACTGCTAGTGCTAAGATTGATTGTGAAAAGAATATTGTCACTGTTGGCATAGATGGTATGTCTCATGAGTTTAATTTCGCTAAGTTTAGTAGACACCTTGTGAAAGGGAACCACCTAGTAAGGATGAAATTATTGGTCTTTATTCCATTGTTGTTCCTCCAACCGATCCGTTAGAACAATATTTGTTAGACCATGAAAACGATATGTTTATGAAGGAAAGGGAAGAAATAGATGAAGTGTTCCTTAAACAAGAACCTATGCTAAAACATAACCTTCCCGTTGAAATTCTTGGGGATCCCCCTCTACCCAAGGGTGATCCCGTGTTTGAACTCAAACCCTTACCTGATAATCTCAAGTATGCTTATCTTGATGAAAAAGAAATATATCTTGTTATTATTAGTGCTAACCTTTCAGAGAAAGAAGAAGAAAGATTATTGAAAACTCCGAAGAAGCACCGAGCTGCTATTGGATATACTCTGGACGATCTTAAGGGCATTAGTCCCACATTATGTCAAAATTTCAGTGGAGAAAGATGCCAAACCAGTAGGGATCCTCAAAGACGATTAAATCCCAAAATGAAGGAAGTGGTAAGAAAGGAGATTCTAAAACTCCTTGAGGCAGGTATTATTTATCCCGTTGCTGATAGTGAATGGGTAAGCCCTGTCCATTGTGTCCCTAAAAAGGGAGGTATTACCGTTGTTCCTAATGATAAAGATGAATTGATCCCGCAAAGAATTATTACAGGCTATAAGATGGTAATTGATTTCCGTAAGTTAAATAAAGCTACTAAGAAAGATCATTACCCTTTACCTTTTATTGATCAAATGCTAGAAAGGCTATCCAAACACACACATTTTTGCTTTCTAGATGGTTATTCTGGCTTCTCTCAAATACCTGTGTCCGCGAAGGATCAATCTAAAACTACTTTTACTTGCCCTTTTGGTACTTTTGCTTATAGACGTATGCCTTTTGGTTTATGTAATGCACCTGCTACCTTTCAAAGATGCATGATGGCTATATTTTCTGATTTTTGTGAAAAGATTTGTGAGGTATTCATGGATGACTTCTCCGTCTATGGATCCTCTTTTGATGATTGTTTGAGCAACCTTGATCGAGTTTTGCAGAGATGCGAAGACACTAGTCTCGTCCTGAATTGGGAAAAGTGTCACTTTATGGTTAATGAAGGCATTGTCTTGGGGCACAAGATCTCCGAGAGAGGTATTGAAGTTGATAAAGCCAAAGTTGATGCTATTGAAAAGATGCCATGTCCCAAGGACATAAAAGGTATAAGAAGTTTCCTTGGTCATGCCGGCTTTTATAGGAGGTTCATTAAGGACTTTTCTAAAATCTCTAGGCCTCTGACTAATTTATTGCAAAAAGATATTCCTTTTGTCTTTGATGATGATTGTGTAGAAGCATTTGAAACACTTAAGAAAGCTTTGATCACTGCACCTATTGTTCAGCCACCTGATTGGAATTTACCTTTTGAAATTATGTGTGATGCTAGTGATTATGCTGTAGGTGTTGTTTTAGGGCAAAGAGTCGATAAGAAATTGAATGTTATCCAGTATGCTAGTAAGACTCTTGATACTGCCCAGAGAAATTATGCTACTACTGAAAAAGAGTTCTTAGCAGTTGTGTTTGCATGTGATAAGTTTAGACCTTATATTGTTGATTCCAAAGTTACTATTCACACTGATCATGCTGCTATTAAATATCTTATGGAAAAGAAAGATGCTAAGCCTAGACTCATTAGATGGGTTCTCTTGCTCCAAGAATTTGACTTGCATATTATTGATAGAAAGGGAGCTGAGAACCCCGTTGCAGACAACTTGTCTAGGTTAGAGAATGTTCTTGATGACCCACTGCCTATTAATGATAGCTTTCCTGATGAACAATTAGCGGTTGTCAATGCTTCTCGTACTGCTCCTTGGTATGCTGATTATGCTAATTACATTGTTGCTAAATATATACCGCCTAGTTTCACATACCAGCAAAAGAAAAAGTTCTTTTATGATTTAAGACATTACTTCTAGGATGATCCACACCTTTATAAAGAAGGAGTAGATGGTATTATTAGACGTTGTGTGCCTGAGCATGAACAGGAACAAATCCTACGCAAGTGTCACTCTGAATCTTATGGAGGACACCACGCTGGAGATAGAACTGCACACAAGGTACTACAATCTGGTTTTTATTGGCCTACTCTCTTCAAAGATGCTCGTAAGTTTGTCTTATCCTGTGATGAATGTCAAGAATAGGAATAGTAGGTCAAAATCTATGAATTATTCCCTTGTTATTGAACCGTTTGATGTTTGGGGCTTTGATTATATGGGACCTTTTCCTGCCTCCAATGGTTATACACATATTTTAGTTGTTGTTGATTACGTTACTAAGTGGGTAGAAGCTATTCCAACTAGTAGTGCTGATCATAACACTTCTATTAAAATGCTTAAAGAAGTTATTTTTCCGAGGTTTGGAGTCCCTAGATATCTTATGACTGATGGTGGTTCACACTTTATTCATGGTGCTTTCCGTAAGATGCTTGCTAAGTATGATGTCAATCATAGAATTGCATCTCCTTATCACCCGCAGTCCAGTGGTCAAGTAGAGTTGAGCAATAGAGAGCTCAAATTAATTTTGCAAAAGACTGTGAATAGATCTAGAAAGAATTGGTCCAAAAAACTTGATGATGCATTATGGGCCTATAGAACTGCATACAAAAATCCTATGGGTATGTCTCCATATAAGATGGTTTATGGAAAAGCATGTCATTTACCTCTTGAACTTGAACATAAAGCATATTTGGCAATTAAAGAGCTCAATTATGACTTCAAACTTGCCAGTGAGAAGAGGTTGTTTGATATTAGCTCACTTGATGAATGGAGAACCCAAGCATATGAGAATGCCAAGCTTTTCAAAGAAAAAGTCAAACGTTGGCATGATAAGAGGATACAAAAGCGTGAGTTTAACGTAGGAGATTATGTGTTATTATTCAACTCTCGTTTAAGATTTTTTGCAGGAAAACTTCTCTCAAAATGGGAAGGTCCCTACGTTATCGAGGAGGTCTATCGTTCCGGTGCTATAAAAATCAACAACTTCGAAGGCACAAATCGAGGGTGGTTAACAATCAAAGAATTAAACACTATATTTCAGGTAATCCTATCAATGTTGAAACTAATATTATTGAAACCATAACCCCCGAGGAATACATAAGAGACACTTTCCAGAACGTTCTAGACTCCGAAAAGGCATAGGTACGTGGTACGGTAAGTAAACCGACTCC
The DNA here is from genome assembly GCF_018294505.1 of Triticum aestivum. Classification (NCBI taxonomy): domain Eukaryota; kingdom Viridiplantae; phylum Streptophyta; class Magnoliopsida; order Poales; family Poaceae; genus Triticum; species Triticum aestivum. The sequence goes on from NC_057801.1 coordinate 541,672,516, forward strand.
AAAACAACTCTAATGGCATTTTTTATCAGTTTTGGATTATTTAAGAATTTTAGGAAGAAAGAAGTAGTTCGAAAGGGACACGAGGCTCCCACGAGAGAGGAGGCTGCGCCCCCCCTGTAGGGCGCGCCCCCTGTCTCGTGGGCACCTCGTGTGCCTCCCGGACTCCATTTTCTTGTATGTTACGTATTTTGGTCGGTAAAAATTCATTATATATACTCCCGAAGGTTTTGACCACCGTATCACGCAAATACCTTCTGTTTTTGTTTCGAGTTGTTCCTCTTCCATAATAAAGCAAGATGTCTTCTCAGGAATCAGTTGGGGAGAGCTGGGTGTCTCACCCAACGCCAGGTCCAGGAGCAAATAGCAATGCCTATCACTTTGGACCATCAATGGAGGATGAGACGATGGAGGCTGATTTGAAAAGGATAGATGCCATGGAGGAAGATCAAGAAGTTACCTCTCATCTCCAAGCAGAATTCACTATGGGGGAACTACCTCGCGTGGTTGCCCCTGTTTCGGTCATCCCTTCTAACTCTAGATTTCTTTCTTATGAAAATATGAAAAAGAGTTTCATGTGTTCTCCAGAAGCTATGCAGCATCCTTGGGTAAAAGGAGCTTTGGCCGTTATGGGTAAGCTTCGTAAAGAAATTATGGACCTCAAACAACAAGTCAATAAGCTCGAGGAGGAGAACCGTATCCTGAAGGGCATCATCGCCAAGAAGATCATAACACCAAGCGTGAAGAAGGAGAAATAATCACATGGGTATGGGCACTCCCCTTGGTAACTGCCAAGCTTGGGGGAGGTGCCCCGGTATCGTATCACCATCACACTCCTATCTTTACCGCTTTATTTAGTTCGATCCTTTTAGTAGTATCTTGTTCTAGTAGATTGAAGTTTTGATATCAAGTAGTTTCAAGCTTTGCATTGTGATCTCTTTATGTAAGCGAGTCCGTGTGCTATCTGTAATAAAGATTAGTGTTGAGTCAAGGGCTTTGCTATGTTGCTATGATCTTGAGAAAGTAGAAAGAACAAAAGAGTTCATATTGATCTTATGGATAGTGATAACTTCACACATAGAAAGTATGAGGCATAAAAATTGTTGAGAGTTGATGAATGTAGCCTTGGTCATCGTTGCAATTAATAGGAAGTGATAAGGAAAGAGGGGTTCACATATAAATATATTATCTTGGACATCTTTTATGATTGTGAAGCACTCATTAAGTACGATATGCTAAAAGAGTTGATGTTGGACAAGGAAGACAACGTAATGGTTTATGTTTTCCGACATCTCAGTTAAAGTATATTGTCATTGACCTTCCAAACATGTTGAGCTTGCCTTTCCCCTCATGCTAGCCAAATCCCTTGCACCAAGTAGAGATACTACTTGTGCTTCCAAATATCCTCAAACCCAGTTTTGCCATGAGAGTCCACCATACCTACCTATGGATTGAGTAAGATCCTTCAAGTAAGTTGTCATCGGTGCAAGCAATAAAAATTGCTCTCTAAATATGTATGACTTATTAGTGCAGAGAAAATAAGCTTTGTACGAACTTGTTGTGGAAGTAATAAAAGCGACGGATTGCATAATAAAGGTCCACATACAAGGGGCAATATAAAGTGACGTTCTTTTGCATTAAGATTTTGTGCATCAACCCTAAACGCGCATGACAACCTCTGCTTCCCTCTGCGAAGGGCCTATCTTTTACTTTATGTTTTTACTTTATGCTTGAGTCAAGGTGATCCTCACCTTTCCCTTTTTCATTTTATCCTTTGGCAAGCTCCTCGTGTTTGAAAGATCATGATACATATATCCAATTGGATGTAAGTTGGCATAGGCTATTATTGTTGACATCACCTAAAGGTGAATACGTTGGGAGGCAACACAATAAGCCCCTATCTTTCTCAGTGTCCGGCTGAAACTCTATAACCACAAGTATTGCGTGAGTGTTAACAATTATGGGAGACTACGAGATAGTTGAGTATGTGAGCTTGTTGAAAAGCTCTATTATTGACTCTTTCTGATGTTACGATAAATTGCAATTGCTTCAATGACTGAGATTATAGTTTGTTAGTTCCCAATGAAGTTTTTGAACCATACTTGACATTGTGAATTGCTTATTACTTGAACATAGGAAATCATATGACAAAATCATATATGTTGCTGTTATTAGAATGATCATGATGCCCTCATGTCCGTATTTTATTTTTATCGACACCTCTATCTCTAAACATGCGGACATATTTTTCGATTTCGGCTTCCGCTTGAGGACAAGCGAGGTCTAAGCTTGGGGGAGTTGATACGTCCATTTTGCATCATACTTTTATATCAATATTTATTGCATTATGGGCTGTTATTACACATATCTCAATACTTATGGCTATTCTCTCTTATTTTACAAGGTTTACCATGAAGAGGGGGAATGCCGGCAGCTGGAATTCTGGCTGGAAAAGGAGCAAACGTTGGAAACCTATTCTGCACAACTCCAAAAGTCCTGAAACTCCACGAAACAACTTTTTGGATTTATTAAGAATTTATGAGCAAAAGAAATAGGCCAGGGGGCCCACACCCTGTCCAGGAGACAGGGGGCGCCCCCCCCCTGTAGGGCGCGGCCCCTATCTCCTGGGCCCCTGGTGGGCCTCCGGCGTCCATCTTCTGCTATATCATCACTCTTCCCCTGAAAAAAATCATGGGCAAGCTTACGGGACGAAACTCCGCCGCCACGAGGCGGAACCTTGGCGGAATCAATCTAGGGCTCTAGCGGAGCTGTTCTGCCGGGGACACTTCCCTCCGGGAGGGGAAATCATCACCAACGTCATCACCAACGATCCTCTCATCGGGAGGGGGTCAATCTCCATCAACTCTTCACCAGCACCATCTCCTCTCAAAACCCTAGTTCATCTCTTGTATCCAATCTTGTATCAAAACCACAAATTGGTACCTGTGGGTTGCTAGTAGTGTTGATTACTCCTTGTAGTTGATGCTAATTGGTTTACTTGGTGGAAGATCATATGTTCAGATCCTTTATGCATATTATTACTCCTCTGATTATGAACATGAATATGCTTTGTGAGTAGTTACGTTTGTTCCTGAGGACATGGGTGAAGTCTTGCTATTAGTAGTCATGTGAATTTGGTATTCGTTCGATATTTTGATGAGATGTATGTTGTCTTTCCTCTAGTGGTGTTATGTGAACGTCGACTACATGACACTTCACCATTATTTGGGCCTAGAGGAAGGCATAGGGAAGTAATAAGTAGATGATGGGTTGCTAGAGTGACAGAAGCTTAAACCCTAGTTTATGCGTTGCTTCGTTAGGGGTTGATATGGACCCATATGTTTAATGTTGTGGTTAGGTTTACCTTAATACTCCTTTTTGTAGTTGCGGATGCTTGCAATAGGGGTTAATCATAAGTGGGATGCTTGTCCAAGTTAGGGCAGTACCCAAGTGCCGGTCCACCCACATATCAAATTATCAAAGTACCGAACGCGAATCTTATGAACGTGATGAAAACTAGCTTGACGATAATTCCCAATGTGTCCTCGGGAGCTCCTTCTTCATTATTAGAATTTGTCCAGGCTTATCCTTTGCTACATAAAGGATTGGGCCACCTTGCTGCACTTTATTTACTTTATTTACTTTTTGCTCGTTACTATTTATCTTATCACAAAACTATCTATCACCTACTATTTCAGTGCTTGCAGAGAAAACCTTACTGAAAACCGCTTATCATTTCCTTCTGCTCCTCGTTGGGTTCGACACTCTTACTTATCGAAAGGACTATGATAGATCCCCTACACTTGTGGGTCATCAGACGCATGGCGTCCCATTCCTTCATTACTTGGTTAACCACTAAGTCTGAGTCACCATCAACCATCAAGTGCCGAACGCCAAGTGAAATGGCCATACACAACCCATACAATAGTGCCTCATACTCAGCTTCATTGTTTGAAGAATCAAAGTGAATCTGGAGGACATAACTGAGCTTGTCTCCCCGTGGGGACACTAAGACCACTCCTGCACCAGAGCCATTTAACATCTTGGATCCATCAAAGAACATGGTCCAATGTTCCGACTAAATTTGAATCGGTTGTTGTTGTTCTGTCCACTCCGCGAGGAAATCTGCAATTGCTTGAGACTTAATGGCCTTCTTTGCCTCAAATTTGATATCCAAAGGAAGAAGTTCAATCGACCACTTGGCCACTCGACCAGTTGCATCTCTGTTATTCGGAATCTCTGATAATGGAGCATCGCTGACGACTAAAATTGGGTGATTAGGGAAATAATGTGCAACCTTCTTCGTGGTCAGGTAAATCCCATAAACAAGCTTCTGATAGTGAGGATATCTCTCCTTGGATGGAGTTAAGACTTCTAAAATGTAATACACGATGCGCTGAACTTTGAAGGCCTTGCCTTCTTCTTCCCGCTCGACCGTGAGCATTGTGCTAACAACTTGTCCTGTGGCTGTGATGTAAAGCAGAAGAGGCTCCTTGCTAACCGAAGCAGCAAACACCGGCTGGGTGGAAAGCAGGGCTTCGAGCTCCTCAAATGCTACTTCAGCTTCGTCATTCCACTCGAACTTGTCAGATTTCTTCATCAGTCGGTAAATAGGCAGTGCCTTTTCACCGAGGCGTGAGATGAATCGGCTCAAAGCAGCCAAACAACCAGTAAGCTTCTGAACATCATGCACACGTAGTGGGCGTTTCATTCGGAGGATTGTGCCAATCTTCTCTGGGTTTGCGTTGATCCCTCGTTCGGAAACGAGAAAACCGAGTAACTTTCCGCCTGGGACTCCAAACGTGCACTTTGATGGATTAAGCTTGATATCATACCTTCTTAGGTTGGCAAAGGTTTCAGCAAGGTCAGTCAGCAGGTTGGATCCTTTGCGTGACTTAACCACTATGTCATCCATGTATGCTTCCACATTCCGACTGATTTGAGTGAGCAGGCACTTCTGAATCATGCGCATGAATGTGGCACCAGCATTCTTGAGGCCAAAGGGCATAGTGACATAACAAAAACACCCGAACAGGGTGATGAAAGCCGTCTTTACCTCATCGGGTCCATACAGTCGGATCTGATGGTACCCGGAATAAGCATCCAGGAAGGACAGTCGCTCACATCCCGCAGTTGAGTCGACTATCTGGTCGATGTGGAGCAGAGGAAAATGATCTTTCGGGCAGGCCCGATTGATGTGCTTTAAGTCAATACATATTCGGAGTGATTTATCTTTCTTGGGAACCATAACAACATTGGCAAGCCACTCAGAGTGGTATATCTCGTGGATGAACTCAGCCGCTAGGAGCCGAGCCACCTCCTCGCCAATGGCCTTTCTCTTCTCCGTGGCAGACCGACGGAGATGCTCTTTAACGGGTTTTACTTTCGGATCGACTTGCAAACGGTGCTCAGTCAGCTCCCTGGGTACACCTGGAATGTCAGATGGCTTCCATGCAAAGATGTCCCAGTTCTCACAGAGGAACTGGATGAGCGCTTCTTCCTTTTTGCTGTCGAGTGTCGTCAAGATATGGGTCAGAGCAGCATTGGGGTCGGTAGGGTGAACATGGACTGGCTTGGTTTCGCTGGCCGACCGAAATGCAGACTCCGAGGCAGGCCTCTTAGCACGCAGCAAATCACTCGGATCTATAGTCTTCTGGTACTCTTGCTATTGTACTGCTGCCATCTGCTCAGCTGCTATCTTTGCTCCATCTTGAAGACAATCTTCTGCTCTCTGATGGTTGCCGGAAACCATTATTACACCTCTGGGGCCTGGCATCTTCATCTTGAGATATGCATAGCACGGTCGATCCATAAATCTAGCGTAAGCAGGTCTGCCCAGAATGGTATGATATGCACTCTGGAAATCCACAACCTCAAATGTCAACTTCTCCTTGCAGAAATTTTTCTCATCGCCGAAAACCACGTCGAGAGTGATCTGGCCGAGTGATTCAGCTTTCTTTCCTGGGATGATTCCATGAAACCGCATGTTGCTCTCGCTGAGTTTGGACATCGGAATGCCCATTCCTTTGAGGGCCTCAAAATACAGCAGGCCACTACCACCATCCATCAGGACCATAGTCAGTCGGGTGCCTCCCATGACTGGGTCGACCACCAACGCTTGCCGTCTAGGGGTAGCTACGTGTGCCGGGTGGTCGGACTGGTCGAATGTAATGGTTTTTTTTATCACTTCAAATACCTTGGTGTTGCTGGAGCAACCATGTTTACCTCTCTGTTAATGACCTTCAATCGACTTTTGCTCTCGATATCGGCAAAAATCACCAAGGTGGCATTGACATTGGGATAACCATCATCATCATCCTTATCCTCTTCTTCCTTCTTGGGCTCTTTGTCCTTATCATTGGGTTTACTCTCTCAGAAGCTCTGGATTAGGAGTCGACATTGTCGAGTGGTATGCTTGGGGAGGATCAGGTTCCCCTCCTCATCCTTCTTGGTGTGAATATAACATGGCAAATCCATCACATCATTTCCTTCCTGGTCCTTCACTTTCTTGGGGTCCAAGGCCCTTTGGGTTTCCCTTTGAACTTTCCTTGATTCAACACTGCTGCCTCGGCAGGACCTGCTTCCGACTGGAATTTCCTCCTCCGGTGTCTTGGGCGACTATTTTGTGCTTGCCACTCCTGAGCCGGTCTTCCTCTTTGCCGTTAGCGTATTTGGTGGCAATCTCCATCATCCGAGTCAAAGACATATCTCTAGTCCGACCGAACTTTAGATTGAGCTCTCTGTAGCAAACACCTTCCTTGAAGGCACAAACTGCTTGGTGATCTAACACATTCTCCATTGTGTGGTGCAGAGGTGATCCATCTCTGGATATAGTCTCTCAGGGTTTCATTCGGTTTCTGCACGCAATGCTGCAGCTCCAGTAGACCAGCAGGTCTCTTGCAAGTGCCCTCGAACATTCTGGTTAACACTCGGGCTAACTCATCCCTACTCAAAATGCTCCCAGGGGCCAACCGATTCAGCCAAGCCCTCGCAGAACCTTCAAGCATCAGAGGAAGGTGCTTCATGGCCACCTCATCGCTGCCGCCACCAATGTGCACAGCCACTCGGTAGTCTTTGAGCCAAGTATCAGGCTTCGACTCGCCTGTAAACTTACTAACGCCAGTTGCTAGTCTGAAGTTATGAGGAATCTCAACGGCTCTGATGGCTCTTCCAAAACAGTCTGGGCCAGAAACATGGACTCTGCCTCCACTGGGTCTATCCCGATCCAGCCCTTCTCTGTATGCTCTGTTCCGATCGACCAAACCCTGCACAAGGACGGACCTTGCATCGAAGCCGGGCTCTCTGGGGTTGACTGGAACTCTGCGGTCATTCGCATATGGACGCCTGTCGTCATTGCTCCAGGGCGCATATGACCCGTCCCTCGGAAGGGGCGAAGGCGCTCGACGGTAGTTGTCGCGGGCGTACTCACGATCATATTCTCCATGAGCTCTTACCACGTACCGATCCTGGCAGTGATCACGGCCTCCATGCTGCAAAGGTGACCTAGGGCTATGTGTCGACTGAACGGTGTCTGCTCTTACTGATCTGCTATGGATTCTGTTCTACGACTGGGACACAACGGAGTTCTGGTCTCCTGCTGCTCAGAGCAGCATCCTAATCTGTTCCAAGCCTCTACCATCCTCCGAACAAGACGGCTGAATGGATTCAGCAATACGCGCAGCCGCTGCAAGATTCTGAATCATTATGCAGAATACCTGAGTTTCCGGTGGAAACAATTGCCGTGGACGTTGACTGGACTCGGGGATCAGTCAATGAGCATGTTCATCGAGAGGATGTTGGAGATTCTCCAAACGAGTGCGCTCAGCCAGAGTGGCCAGGCGCACTGCTTCCAAGGCCCGAGCCTCAACGGTTTCCCCTATGATGGGGGTTTGGAGAGTCTCCACGTCACGACGGTGCAGCTCCTCCCTCTGCTGTGAACTGAGAGGTTGAGGCTGATATTCTTCATGGTCGAGTGACGGGCCAACGCTCTTGCCGCTGTCGCTGCTGCGACGAAAACCAGGTGGACCGCGATGGGAGTCGACCATGAGGACTTCTGCTGCGGGGTCACAACTCCCGCTCTCGGAGATGGTATCTACAAAATCAGTCGACAGGTCGACTGATCCGCAAGGAAACACGTCGGGCTCAATCGCCGCAAATTGAGGGGTGAACTCCTGACAAGCCACCGCGTGTCTCACCCACCGCTGGAGCCGTGAACGCCCAGACCGCTTGTGGCGGTGTCCAGCGGAGTGGGATGACGATGCGTTAACCGACTGGTATGGAGAAGATGGCTGCCGAAGGAGGACGCTGCAGGAACTCATGCGGAAGTGCGCCAAGCCACGAGCTGGGAGAGCCTCGACATCGAGGGGGCCTCCTGGAGCCAGGCGGAGTTGTCGGCGACAAAAGTGAGCGTGCTGAGTCGGAACTCACGGCCCATGACCAAATCGCCGCCGGAAACCATGCTGATGAAGATCAAAGAAAATGCAACCTCGCCGAAAGTTGCTAAGACGCTTTGCCCCATGGTGGGCGCCAACTGTCGTGGTTCTAAGTCTGACAGTAAGTATCGGGGGTGCGAATGAGGAGGCAAGGTCTTAGCTACGGTGAGATTATACGCAGGTGTTTTCGAGTTCAGGCCCCTCTCGGAGGAGGTAAAAGCCCTACGTATTGGTGCCCGGAGGCGGTCGACTGGATTATGGGAGTATGTGTTACAGGGGGTGCGAACCCTTGTGCCAGAGGAGGGGGTGGCTTATATAGAGTGCGCCAGGACCCTAGCCATCCCCTGTTACAAGGAGTTCAATGTACATAAAGATGGGGCATTACTGATAACGCCAGCCATAAGTGCCTTTAATGACCTTAAAGACTATGGAGTGAATGCTTGACCGTTGCTATTTTGAGTGACTCCTGGTCTTCAGTAGGTCGAGTGGTTTCTTGTATGGTCGAGTGATTGACTGGTTGTGTGACATCAGGAAGGAGGGGTACCCGAGTGATTGATTGGTCGAGTGGATTGCACTCGACGCATTTATTGAGCACTCCTTGGTGTCTCTTGAGCTTCTTTGCTTCTAGGGTAGTGACCTTGGGTAGGACGTATAGGTCAGGCCTATGACCCTACCCCAGGTCTATATCATCATCACCGTCCTGCCTTCGGTCGCTGCGTGTTGTCGCTCAACAGTGGCATGGCGGCACTTGACGACCAATTTGCTGGCAAAGTGCTGATGGTAACCATCAACAGCGACCGGCCTCCCGTCTCGCCGGACGGCCTTGTCAAAGCTCTTGGCATAGTGCACGGCATACAAATAAGTGACTTGCTCGTTGAAGTCTGTCTACCACCGGCTGATTTCTTCATCAGGTTCCGGACAACTTTCGACTGCAGTCGTGTGTTGGAATCTTCCCAGTGTTGTTGTGCGATGGCGCATTGGTGAGCTTTGATCGGTGGCACCCAGGATGGGGCTCGGTGCCCTCTAAGCTTGAGTTTTTAACAAAGCTTACCTTCCACGGCATGCCTCGACGTGCTTGGAACAACGAGTCCATGAATGAGCTTATCAATGAGCTTGGAGGTGAGCTCGTAAGTATCTTTGTTCCTCCAGATAGCTGGGCTCTGACGGTTATGGCATGGATGAAGAAGCCGTCCACCATACCGAAGGTGATTGTTGTTGAGATACCGGTGCAGGAATCGGGGTTGTACTATTCGTCGCCACCAAGGCCGTTGCGGACCACGTTAGGGATGTACCTGTATCGAGTGTTCGTGCATGTCGAAGAAGTGGTCAATCCATCAATCGAAGTCCTACCGCCACCGCTGGTGCCAGGGTCCGTCAACGACGTCCATTACAGGAGTCAACGTCAGACTTTCCCCGTGTTGCTCGAAACGATGGATGGCATAGGGCCTACTCCATCTCGCGGCGGAGGCCACTGCTTCTTTGGGAGAAGAGGCAGGGATGGCTGCCTGGATGTGCTCTAATTTGAGGTAATAACTGAATCTTGTCAGATACTAGTTAAATCCGAGCTATGGGTGTGAAGCACTGATGTGCCAGTACATTTGATTGTGACCTGTTCTAATTTTGTACCTGAACTTTTTTTAGAAAGGGTTGTACGTCAAGTTAATGTGCTAGCAAACTTATTGTGTTGTCTGTTTGTTTTCTTTGCACAACATTCAAGATATTTCCCCGTCATTGATAAAGACGATAAACTGTTATGTACGAGTTCGTTGGTTTCAACACAGCCCTACCCGTAGCGATCCACTTCTTCCATCTTGATTGTGTCTCCTGCGTGAATTTTTTGCATGCAAGTACAGTGTACTATGATGTTCTATATGATTGTGTCAATTATATAAGTTTTACTGAGCATCAGCAATGCATATGGTTGAAAGATGTATTTACGAGCACCAACCGACGGGTCTCTCTCTCTCTCTCTCACACACACACACACACGCACACACGCTCAAGTGGGACCTGTTGAATTATTTCTTTGCTCGTGACAGCTTTTAATTAGGTTCCACTGTAATCTAACTTTTTTCTTAAGTTATTAATTGAGCTCAGTGCCTTCAAAAAGTTGCACAGAAGCCTTGTTTGGGCCTTTCCGGTGTTGCTGAATGTGGGTTGAGTAGCCATGTTAGGTTGTACTGTACTACATAGGTCTTTTTTCAACATCAGCAATGCAACTAGGCCGACAGTTGTACACAACATCTGGGTCAACTTGTTATTCTCCGCCCCGCTGGGTTGCAAACTTTCCTAGGAGGTATGCATTAGGCTTAACAAGAAAATGGACTTTATGAAATAATAAATGGAATGTAATTATAATAACTGGACAGTAACTATAAAAATATGCACCAAACGCGTAATTAGTTTAAAAAATATATTATTTTTGGAATTTGAAAATTTAAATTTCATTACTTGTTGCGTGCGCAATATTTTGTTGGATTTTAACATAATACAAATTTATTTTGAAATTATATTTAATCTAACTAGAAATTTCGGATAAAAATATTTTGGATCCCATCAAAATGTGGGATTTTTTTTAATATTGTTTTGAGCAGTTGGTTGAAATTATTAATCGTTGTCCTAGCTAGAAAATGGGTTGTACTTTTAACAAACTGTAAATGGGCTCTAGTAAATTCCATTACAATTGAAAAATGGGTTGTACATTCTTACAGATTGCAAATGAGCTATATGTTCTCTGCCACACACTTGTGGGCCTTCTAAGTTGACGCGTCCTCTAAAAAAACTAAGTTGACGCGTATGCAAGGCTTTGTCAACAACACACGGTTCTAGAAGTTGTGGCTTTTTTAACATCCAACGGATGCCGTGCTTCTTCTTCAATCTCGGATATTCTTGCTTCAGCTGCCCAAAAAAGGATTCTTCCCCCTGACATCTGGGGTGCACCGTTTTGGAGGCTGACCTGTGGGCCTACTAAGTTGACGCGTACCAAGGGCTTTGTCAACTTAGTCAATATAAATGATTCTAGCTGCAATGACCATACGATGTCCATCCAACGGCTGTAGTGCTTCTTCAATCTCTGGTCTTCTTGCTCCAGCCGCCCAAACTAGCGCCTGTCGTGCCGCGTGTTCCTGCCTTTCGTGGCTGGCTGTGATGCCGCGGAGGCCTCACCGCCCCCTACTACTCCCACCGCTGGCCAGGCCATCCCTCTACTCACCCACACCCCCTGTTATTCTGCGGCGACGGCAGCCTCACACCGCAGCTGAACCAGTGAACCCTTGTACGCCTCTCCGCGCGGGCTTCCACTGTCGCGTCTTCCCCGGCTCCACGTCTTCCCCTTCCTAGGCCTCGCCTCGTCCACCGCCCTAGTGCTCTTGGTGCGACGTGGTCAACATGGTCAAGGAACGACTTCCATCGGAAGAGTACTATACGTGGAGAGGTTGACAGCTGGGTCCACGGCAGCCGCAAGGAAGTGCCTCCTTATTACACGCAAAATAATTATTCCTTCACCTGACAGCAGGGACCCACCAGACGGGCCACCGTATTTTGCGAAAAAACATTTCCCTCCTGACTGCTGGGACCCACCAGCTACATCTTCGCACGCAAGGAAGTGCCTGACAGACGCGACCCACCTGGTCAAAGCGTACATAGCGTTGTCAATCTGGTCGCAAACGTATACGTACATATGATCGGTCTGTCTGCAGGCTGCAGCGATGAACCGTGGCCGTGTAAGGAAGGGCACGTGTCATAGTAGAGGTGCGCACGTAGCATGTACACGTACGTACAACATCCAGGGTGCAAGAAAGAAAATATGGCCACGTACGTACATACGGGCGGGGTCTCAAGCGCGTACTCGCGCATATATATACGGACGGCCAGGGCTTGTGTATATGGAGAGGCAACGGATGGCAACAGCGAACCAGCTGGGTCGGAACGGAGAAACAACATCCTTTTCATCGGGAGGCAACCGACTTGGTCGGAATACGTCGTGTTCATCAGGAGGGCTTTGACGGAACAACCGATGGAAACGAGGCCTGTCATACCGCAGAAGGAGGAAATGACTGACGGATATCGGGTTCCGGCAAAACCCTTAAGGTTCGACTCTGGGGTGCACATGAAGATCTTCTCCCTACCGATCCACACCCCAAAACCTCGCCGTGAATCTAAGCTAGCATGACGAACAACACAAGGGACACGAGGTTTATACTGGTTCGGGCCACCGTTGTGGTGTAATACCCGTGTGGTGTGGTGGATTGCCTCTAGGGCTGATGATGAACAGTACAGAGGAAGAACAGCCTCACGAGGGGTGTTCTTGAGCTGGTGCGGTGTTCTCCTAGGGAAGGATTCGATCCCCTCTCTACTATGGTGGCTATCTCTATATAGAGAGGCCCTGGTCCTCTTCCACAATATTGAGCGGGAAGGGAGCCAACAACGGCCATTTTGAAGGGGGCAGCTAGTACAAGCTATCCTGACTAAAGGTGGTCTTCGACTGCCAAAGGCACTCGTGATGACGCCGTCTTGGGCTCCATGGTGATCTCCGTCCTGCCGCTCTACTGGTCTTGGTCTTGTTGCACCGATATGGAAACCTTTGCTTGATGCCTTGGTACTCCACGCATGTGCTTGCCTCCTTTGCACCAAAGAGGAAACAAGGACACTGCGCTGGCTGGCGCCCGCCTGGTCTTGGTCGTCATGGCTTGCATCACGAACACCTCGCGAGGTACTCCTTGCCTTGATCTCCCTGCCTCCTCGCGAGCCTGCCTGGTGAGGCCACCCCTGAGGAAGCCTTGTGTCGTCCGCCCCGCGAGGCTTGGCCCCTCGCGAGGGTCTTGAACTTGGGTTGATGAAGACGGGCCGTGCTGGGCCACTGATCGAGCCATGTTGCAGGCGCAGGCAGGCAAGTCTAGGGACCCCCATTCCCAGAACGCCAACAGTAGCCCCTGGGCCCAAGGCGCGCTCGGACTTGGCTTAGCAGCGAAGCCAAAGGGCAAGTGCGGAGCGCCGCGGGCCCCAACAGCCTGTGGTCTTGGTCGCCGCATGGCGGTTGATTGGACGTGGGCGTCTCCGCTTCCCCATGCTGCCTCAGCAACTACCCGATTTGACGAGTCCCTACTACGTGCAAAAAGAGTCATCATTACCTGCGATCATGGGGGGCGACTGTTGGCCTCCTCTGGGCTATAAATGTGAAGGGGCGGAAGCCCCTTGTCGGTGTCAAAACCGGTGGATCTCGGGTAGGGGGTCCCGAATTGTGCGTCTAAGGCTAATGGTAACAGGAGGCGGGGGACACAATGTTTACCCAGGTTCGGGCCCTCTCGATGGAGGTAATACCCTACTTCCTGCTTGATTGATCTTGATGATATGAGTATTACCAGAGTTGATCTACCACGAGATCGAAGAGGCTAAACCCTAGAAGCTAGCCTATGATTATGATTGTTGTGGTCCTACGGACTAAACCCTCCGGTTTATATAGACACCAGAGGGGGTAGGGTTACATAGAGTCGGTTATAGAAAAGGAGATCTACATATCCGAATCGCCAAGCTTGCCTTCCACGCAAAGCAGAGTCCGATCTGGACACGGGACGAAGTCTTCAATCTTGTATCTTCATAGTCCAACAGTCCGACCAAAGCATATAGGCCGGCTGTCCAGATACCCCCTAATCCAAGAATCCCTCAGTAGCCCCTGAACCAGGCTTCAATGACGATGATTCCGGCGCGCAGATTGTCTTCGGCATTGCAAGACGGGTTCTTCTCCAAGTTCTCCAGAGTATTGTAGTTGCGAGCAGCGTCCGGCTCCTTATTAATGACGCGCTCCTTGGCTTTTGTGCTTTAATAATGGTTGTCTCCACGTGTCGAGCAGATGCAAGAAGTCGAGGTGTTTTTTACATTTGCCACCCCGACCATGCGAGTAAATCGTCTATTTAAAGAGACGGGGATCCTCAGATCCAAATCTTACCATCTCCCCCCAGCGAGTATTCATCAAAGCGTGCCCGGAAAAATCAATACCACCATGGCCGATCGTTGCGGTTCCTCCTCTCGCTCCCGTAGCACTAGGCCACGTGATTGGGAGAAATGTTCTGTCCCCCACAGCCGACTAGTAGAGTTGCAGACCAAAGGGTTTCTCCCGCCTGCGTACATGGTCCCTGTCCGAGCTGGACTAGCCACTTATAATGGCGGGGAGCAAGCGGAGAGCTATCCAAACCCATCCAAGGGAGAGCGGGTATGCTTCGTCCCCTATTTGCTGAGGGGCCCGGAATCGGATTTCCAATCCATCCTTTCCTCCGCGGGCTCCTGGAGTTCTACGGCCTCCAACTGCATATCTTTACCCCAGCCTCCATACTGCATATCGCAGGCTACATTGCCTTCTGCGAGCTATTTCTGGGCTGCGAAGCCCATTTTAAGCTGTGGAAGAGGCTATTCTGCCTCGTACCCCGCACTCAAGAGGGGTCGGTACATCAAGTAGGCGGAGCCGAAATATGGCGCATCACCGGGACCGGATACCTATCCGATACCCCGAAGAAGACATCCAAAGACTGGCCTTCGGAGTGGTTTTACATGGAGGATGTCCATCTTCCAGACCCTATTCGTAAAGGCCTTCCCGAGTTCATGAATGCCCCATTGAAGAAACGCCACAACTGGCGCCCCAGGAGCCCCCAGGAGGAAGATAACAGAGAGATCATTTTCCTGATGAACAGGATAAATACGCTGGCCAAATCAGGACTGACAATAATTGAAGTCATGTCCATATGTATAATGCGAGGAGTACAACCACTTCAAAATCGGGGAAAACCCATGTGGCACTTCAATGGAGAAGACGATCCCACCCGTTGCGGCCGTAAAGGTCCGGACTCTCCTGCCGCTCTGGCGAAGATACTGTCCGATTTTTACAAAGGAGAAGAGGAGGAGTTCATCCGTATCAAGCCACGGGATGGATTCTCCATGTACAACCCCCCAAGCTGGGTGAGTCGCTATCTTTTATTCCAGTCTTTCCCACATTTTTAGCACAGATGCTTACTTTGTCAATTCATAGCAGGAACTGCGAAGAGCTATGAAGGATGTTCACAACCCATCTCCACAGCCAGAGGACCTCAACTGGGCTCTCGACCCTGGACTCAAAGAAGATCCGGACACATTTGTGGAGCTTGTTCACAGGACATTTTATCAGTTAAGCTGCGATGGTGTGATGGTGGCCATTATAGCCGATTATCCGGGCCTACTCCTTGTATCCCAGGTAAGTAAAGCTAGAGTCCCAACTTCCAAAAAGGATTCCCTTTTTGCACTTCACCCACCACACATGTATTGCACCTTACAGGGAAGGCCATCGGGGCGCCAAGCCGAACCCGCAGTGACTCACCAACAGGGGGCATCGAAGTCGGGTAGGCTTAAAAGGAAGGCGATCAGGACCGAGACGTCGTTGCAAAGGTATGTTTAAAAACCTGCCACAAAATTATCATCATTAAAATATAACAATGTCCACTGTCTTCTGACAGAAAAAACGCCCACCGGACTATATCCGGAGAGCCTGCCGGTCACGCCTCCACCAGCCGGACTCCGAGGCCGGACTCAAGGGTGGAGGTCAACGCGGACGATCCTCCAACAGAGGATGCGGATAGATTTTCTGCTACAAACTCTGAAGTGGAGAGCGCCATGAATCATAGGCACCGACGAGCCGCACTACGCGACCCTACTTTCTCTGAAGAGGCGTTCGAGGCCTTCAACTCAGGGGACGCGTACATCCGGGCTGGTCAAGGTGGCCTTGCCAGGGCCACGGACTAGTACATAAAGGACATACGGGTAAGAAAATTTGATAAGTATGTATATCAGTAGCCCCTGAGACTTGAAACAGTTGGTACAACTGATTTAAGGATCATCGTGTGCATAAGTTCTGACAGAGAAGAATACCCAGTTGTCTAAAGAGCTGGAGGAGTGCAAAGCCCAACTGCGGGCCGCACTTGCCGTAATGGAGGAGTCTGCGAAGGCCCCATCTAGTAATATTTGCTTTGTACGAAAATAATGTCAAGGCATGTACCAGTTTTAGTATTCGGCCTGAATGCAGTTCTAACAATAGACTCTGCAGACAATCCCGGAGGCAATCTGGAGGTCGTACCAGAGGATGAGCAACATGTTCGGCGACAGCTGAAGGCTGGCGAGCGTGTGCTTACTAAGGTTATAAAGGAGAAAAATACTCTCCAGGACGTCGAATTAAAGGATGTTTGGGCCCAGCTTGCGGACTCCGTAAAGGAGAATAGAAGGCTTCGGTGCGGCATATTCAGTAAGTGCTCTAACAAACCATTATAATGTTCGGCGAAGAAGCTTGCTAATAGAATTATGTTTGTGGGTATGCTAACAGGTCGTCCTGACGAGGAGATGCCTGGGTCTGCCCGCGATCTTCTGCAGGAGCTCTCGCAACTGCAAGAACAAGTTCGGCAGGTGATGCAGGGTATTTCCCAGGCCTTATGGCCATCCGTATCCCTGCCCAGAGGCATGGGGGAGCTTGTGGAGATGCTCAAGGGAGCGCGGAAATGCTTCCGATTATGGAAGATATCGGCCTGCCGACAAGGCGCAAGGGAAGCCTGGGCCATGGTGAAGACGCGATACACCAAGGCTGACCCGAACCACATGGACGAGGTCAGACCTGTAGGGTCATATGGGAAAGAGATCCCTGTACATCTGGTGTATGATCAGGTAGCATTAGCTGCTAGGTATTCCCAATAGGACTATAGGCTAGATAGCCTGTTGGATGGTATAGAAGAAGAATTTAGTCAGTCTAAGTGACTTTGTACTTCGAAGGACACATTTGTCCCTAGCCGGATTGTAAATCATTTGTCTTGGCCGACCTTTTCGCTTTGACCTCCAGACCCGATAGTCCGGAGTGTATCCAAATACTCGCTCAATTATGCAAAAACCGGGGTACGCGTGGAAACCAGGCGTAGGGGTCATAAGTGCTTGAACAGACAAGTATCCAACTAGTTATGTGTAACGCCCCGGATCCGATGCGCCAGGTGTCTGCCGGTTATTCGCCGTCGTTGCCATGTCATTTGCTTGTGTGTTGCATTTTATCATGTCATCATGTGCATTTCATTTTGCATACGTGTTCGTCTCATGCATCCGAGCCTTTTCCCCGTTGTCCGTTTCGCATTCCGGCACTCCTATGCCCTCCGGCGTCCCCTTCTTGCCTCTCTTCGTGAGCGGGTGTTAAACGTTCTCAGAATGGACCGACTCTTGCCAAGCGGCCTTGGTATACCACTGGTAGACCGCCTGTCAAGTTTCGTGCCATTTGGAGTTCGTTTGGTACTCCAACGGTTAACCGGGTAACCGTAAAGCCTCCTTCTCCTTGCAGCCCAACACCCCTTCCAAATTGGCCCAAAACCCATCTAACTCCTCTCCATGCTCTCGGTCGTTCGATCACGATTGTGTGGCCGAAAACCGCTCCTCATTTGGACTCTCCTAACTCCCTGTACCTATAAATATGCCCTCTCCCCCGAAATTCCGGATCATTTCCCCCTAACCCTAGCAGATTCGTCCCCGCCGCCACCGGACACGTCCGGCCGCAGCCGGACACGTCCGGGTTGCCCCAACGCCGCCACGTGGCGCGTCGCCACTCGCCTGCTGCGCCGCCCTCCGCCGCCGGCCCGGAGAGCCCGTCCGGGGCCCTCCCGGCCTAAAGCCGCCGCCGCCGCAGCCCACGACCGGGCCCGACTCCCGCGCCGCCCGGGCCCGCGCCACCGGATCCCGCGCCCCGGCCGCCCTCCCGCGCCGGAGTCGCCCGCGCGCCACCGCCCTCCGTCGCGGCCGCCGCCAGCCTCGGCCGCGCCTCCCCGCGCCCAGGACCCGCGCCACCGCCTTCTTCCTCCCCGCGCCCTCGCACCCTCGCCGTCCGGCGAGCCGCTGCGGCCTCCGCCTCCTCCTGTCACCGCGCCGGCGTCCCTCCGCCTCCGCGCCACCGGAGCTCCTCCGTGCGCCGCGCCGCCGAGCCCATCCGGCGCCGTCCCGCCGGTCTCCTCCGCCCCTCGCCGCGCCGGCCGTCGCCGGAGAGCGCCGCCCCTCGCCGGAGTTCGCTCAGATCCGGATCTGGTCGGGTGGACCAGATCCACCAGTTCGCTGAACCAAACGCATCCGCCTGTCCCGGATCCGCTCCGTCCCGGAACCGTCCCGTCCCGGGTTGACTTTCCGGAGGTGATTTTCTGCTAAGTCCTGAATCTGCAGTAATTTTCATGCCATGTTCATGCCATCATAACTCTGCATCCGTAGCTCCGTTTCGTGCGTGTAATATGTCAAATTGTTCGCCTCGACGAGTACATCATTTCATTCCATTACATCATATTCATTTGATGTCATCTTGATGCCTGAATCATCGTTCTAAGAGTGCTTCATGATGTTATCTGCTGTCTGTTATCAGAACGAGCTCTTTTGTCATTTTTGCCATGATTGATGTGTGCATCCTATGAGGTGGATGTCTTCATGTGTTTTGAACTATGCCATGTCTTCTTTACAGAGGTGCTTACCATGTATTTTTGTGATCAATGTGGTGACTAGCACAAGCATGCAAACTAGGCATCGTGATGTTGCTGATTTTAGTCCCTGTTCTGCTGTTACTTTCATGCCATGTAAACTTGATGCTACAGAGAGATCCATGCATATTTTGAGATACTTCAGTAAGGGTGTTTTGAACAATAGGTTATTGTCTATCCATTCATGCCCTTGGTTGCAATTATGGAGTAGTCTAGCATGTCATTTGAGTGCTCTACTTTTGCTTCAAAATGTTTCCTGGCAGATTGTTTACATGTTATTCAATTTGGCCAAGGTTGCTATAGTTGATCCTTATATGCTATGGACTTGTTCTTGACTTGGTTTGTTCCACAAACATGTATTCTTGATGAGGCTATGCTTGTCTTGTCATGCAATGACTTGTGGTGAGTGTATCGAGCTTGTTAAGTAGGGTACATGGTGTTGCTGTTTGGTTAGGCTGAATCTGTTATTTCGTGATGCTATATAAACATGTTGCTACTAATCATTCTATGCATAATCTGGAGATGTTCTATAAACATGTTTTGGTCTACATGTCACTCTCTATCCATCCATGCCCCTGTTAGCATTTATAGCTTGCTGTAGATTGTTCATATCTTGCTCCAAAGTTGCTTCATAATGTTGCTGTCAGCCTGTTAACATTAAGTTCACTTGTTACCATGTGTTTTCCTAGTGATCCGTGCACCCTATGACCTTGCTATTGCCATGCTTAGCTTCAAAAATATGTCTTCTTATTGTTGGGTGCCTTGCCATGCCATGTATTGCTCTGTAGTGAGTTGCACAAGCTCATCTACATGCCTTCATAATTCTGTTTCTGCCATGTTTGAATCTGTATAATAACTTGCAATGTTTACTTGGGTGCCATCATATTTTCTGATCCTTTTTGGCTTATGGTCAGTAAGGGACTTTTGATCTATGTAATTAGTAGATTCATGCCATGCCTTTGTTTGCCATGATAAGTTTCTGTAACATGTTGTTTGATAGCTCTGAACATTGCATCGTGATGTTATTTTCTGCAAAGTCTAAAATTGTTATTACTTGCAATCTTCCCATGTGTGTTTGAGCATGTTCTAGTGATTTCTGGAGATAGCTCAGTGTTCATGTTTTGTTGTGCTTTACCTATACATCATGCCCATGCCTTTTGTTGTCATATTGGGGTGCTGTAGCATGTTGTTTTGGTGCTTGCAATATGCCTAGTTGCTGTTTTGGACAGCTTGTCCTTTAAACTTGTATAGAGTGCATGTGTTGAACCGTTGCTCCGTTTTGAGTGTGCTCTATATGAAACTTGCTTAAAATTACATGTAGTTTCATATTATCATGTTGCATCCATGTTTTGAGGTGTTTTCTTGATGTTTGGGTGCATTTTGCATCAATGACATGTTTAACTTGTGTTGCTCATATCTACTAGGCCGTAGCTCCGAACTTAATGAACTTTATATGTAACTTGACTAGAATCTCGTGTAGATAATCTTGTTGCATATTAACTTGCTGTTTAACAACTTGAACATAAGGTTTATTCAGATCTGGACCAATTTCGAAATATGCATATGAGGACTTACCGGAATTGTTATATGTTGTTCCCGGCCTCATTTAAACTTGCCTTGACGTGTTGCTCTTGTTTGCATCATCTCTTGCCATGAGTAGCTTCTTGTAGCCTTGTCATGCATCATGCTTGTTGTGCATCATGTCTTGTCTATGTGTGGTGTGTTTACTATGTTGTGTGCTTCTTTTCGATAGTTCCCTTTTCGTTGCGATCGTGAGGATTCGTTCGTCTACGGTTGGTTCGGCTTCATCCGTTCGTCTTCTTCATGGACTCGTTCTTCTTCCTTGCGGGATTTCAGGCAAGATGACCGCTACCCTGGATCTCATTACTATCATTGCTATGCTAGTTGCTTCGTTCTATCGCTATGCTGCGCTACCTATTACCTGTTTATCAAGCCATCCCAAATTGCCATGAACCTTTAACCTTTGACACCTTTCCTATGCAAACCATTGTTTGTCTATGTTACCGCTTCGCTCAGCCCCTCTTATAGCGTTGCTAGTTGCAGGTGAAGTTGAAGATTTCTCCATGGTGGACAGGATTTTGATTGGGATATCACAATATCTCTTATATTATTAATGCATCTATATACTTGGTAAAGGGTGGAAGACTCGGCCTTTTGCCTGGTGTTTTGTTCCACTCTTGCCGCCCTAGTTTCCATCATACCGGTGTTATGCTCCCGGATTTTGCGTTCCTTACGCGGTCGGGTGATTTATGGGACCCCCTTGACAGTTCGCTTTGAATAAAACTCCTCCAGCAAGGCCCAACCTTGGTTTTACCATTTGCCTCACCTAGCCCTTTTTCCCTTGGGAGTCACGCTCTTGAGGGTCATCTTTATTTTATCCCCCCGGGGCCAGTGCTCGTCGTGAGTGTTGGTCCAACCTGTCAACCGCCGGTGGCCACCAGGGGCAACTCTGGGCTGGCCTACCGGAAGTTTGGACAATCCGGTGTGCCTTGAGAACGAGATATGTGCAGCTCCTATCGGGATTTGTCGGCACATCCGGGCGGCTTTGCTGGTCTTGTTTTACCATTGTCGAAATGTCTTGTAAACCAGGATTCCGAGTCTGATCGGGTCTTCCTGGGAGAAGGTCTATTCCTTCGTTGATCGCGAGAGCTTGTCATGGGCTAAGTTGGGACACCCCTGCAGGGTATAATCTTTCGAAAGTCGTGCCTGCGGTTATAGGCAGATGGGAATTTGTTAATGTCCGGCTGTAGATAACTTGACACCAGATCCGAATTAAAACGCATCAACCGCGTGTGTAGCCGTGATGGTCTCTTCTCGGTGGAGTCCGGGAAGTGAACACGGTCTTTGGGTTATGTTTGACGTAAGTAGGAGTTCAGGATCACTTCTTGATCATTGCTAGCTTCACGACCGTTCCTTTTGCTCTCTTCTTGCTCTTATTTGCGTATGTTAGCCACCATATCATGCTTAACCGCTGCTGCTGCCTCACCACTTTACCCCTTCCTTTCCTTTTAAGCTTTGCTGCTCTTGATACCCATGGTAATGGGATTGCTGAGTCCTCGTGGCTCACAGATTACTACAACAACAGTTGCAGGTACAGGTTTTGCGATGATCATGACGCGAGAGCGATGCTTGCTTGCGCTGAGTTCTTCTTCTGCTTCTTCGATCAGGGGATAGGTTCCAGGTCGGCAGCCTGGGCTAGCAGGGTGGATGTTGTTTGAGTTTCTGTTTGTGTTTCATCCGTAGTCGGATGATGCTATGATGTATTGTGATGTTGTATTCATGTGGCATTGTATGCCTTATGTATGTATCCCCATCTATTATGTAATGTTGATGTAATGATATCCACCTTGCAAAAGTGTTTCAATATGCGGGTCTATCCTTGGTGGGACCTTCGAGTTACTTTTGGATAGGGTCGCATATTGGGCGTGACATTATGTTATATTACATGGGTAGTAAGAAACATCTTCCAGGGAGAATAGTTCCGTTAAGGGTTCCTTTCCCTGGGTGTGCATGCATTAATGTGCATGTCCGAACTGCAAAAAATAGCGCAGGATATAAACATCTGGGGGCATGTTTTTGTAATAAGTAAGAGACATCTTTTGTTCACCAACCGAATATTCCCTTAAGAACTCTAGCTTTCGGCTTCACCCAGTTTGAGGTACACATCCAGCTGACCCGGCAGTAACAATCGCAGAGGTGCTCCCCTTATGCCCTAGCCGAATTAACGGGAACATAGGGCATAAACACAAGAGCCAGGCAACCCAGCTTGGCCAAAACTTAAGTTATATCGATGCATATAATGGTGAAAAAAGGCACATATGGAGAAATGGCACATATGTGGTGGGCATAAAGCCCAGAAGATAATTTATATTAAGCTTTTGTGTAAGAAGCCCCCGGGTATACTGAGCACACATAGCGTGGCAGGAGTGTGCGGTCGAAGCACACTTAAAGCTTTTAAGGCTATATATAAAAAGAAAAGAAAGAAATAAGGAGGGTATATCTTAAAAAAATAAACGGAGATAGGGGAACGAACACAGAGTTTGGTACTAGGCGTAGTTCCATGGGTTCGGCTCGAGTCGGTTATCTGATGCATCACGCAGGCGGTACGCCCGTCCGGTGAGAACTTTGTCGATGATGAACGGACCCCCCTACTTGGGCGTGAGTTTGTCCTTTTTCTTCTCCGGTAGGCGCAGAACGAGTTCGCCAATGTTATAGGTTTTGGCCCGTACTTCTCTGCTTTGATACCTTCGAGCCCGCTGCTGATAAAATGCGGAATGGGCCTTCGCGACGTCCCGATCCTCCTCCAGGGCATCTAAACTGTCCTGCCGATTTAGCTCGACTTCTTTCTCTTCGTACATGCGCACTCGAGGTGAGTCATGAATAATGTCGCAGGGCAACACCGCCTTTGTGCCGTACACCATAAAGAATGGTGTGTATCCTGTGGTGCGATTTGGCGTGGTCCACAACCCCCATAGTACGGAGTCGAGCTCGTTGACCCAGTGCGAATCCGATTCCTTCAAGAATCGCACTAGTCTGGGTCTGTTGCCACTCATAATAAGACCATTTGCTCGCTCAACTTAACCGTTTGTTTGGGGGTGATAGACAGAGGCGTAATCGAGCTTAATGCCCATCTTCCCGCACCAAGTTTTCACCTTGTCGGCTGTAAAGTTGGAGCCATTATCGGTGATGATGCTGTGGGGGACACCGCAACGGTGTACGACTCCGGATATAAAGTCTATCACTGGTCCAGATTCAGCCATTTTAACTAGCTTGGCCTCTATCCATTTGGTGAATTTATCTACCATGACCAACAAATATTTTTTCTTATGGATTCCTCCTTTAAGGGGTCCAACCATATCCAGTCCCCAGACCGCAAAGGGCCAAGTTATGGGGATTGTTTGAAGAGCGGTAGGCGGCATATGGCTTTGATTGGCAAAAAGCTGGCAACCCGACGCAATGTTGGACAAGGTCCTGTGCATCCGCTCGGGCTGTCGGCCAGTAAAAAACTGTACGGAAGGCCTTGCTTACAAGGGCCCGAGCTGCGGCATGGTGGCCGCCGAATCCGACATGAATTTCTGCCAAAAGTTGTCGTCCTTCCTCTTTGGAGATGCACCTTTGGAGCACTCCAGTCGCGCTTTTCTTATAAAGCTCTCCCTCGTGGACCTTGTAGGCTTTAGAGCGCCGCACAATGCAATGTGCCTCATTTTGGTCCTCAGGGAGTTCTTGCCTATTTAGGTAGGCTAAGAAGGGTTCTGTCCACGGGGCGATTATAGCCATAATCACATGGGCCGACGGTGTTATTTCGGTGGCAGCCTCCGATTATGTCAGAGTATTAGGAGTCTGGAGTTGTATTCGGATCCGGACTGATATAGCCAGTCTCCTCTTCCCATACCACAGATGGCTTGAACAACCTTTCCATGAAGATGTTAGGTGGGATGGGGTCGCGCTTAGCGCCAATGCGGGCGAGGATATCCTCCGCTTGATTGTTTTCTCTTACCACATGGTGGAATTCGAGCCCCTCGAACCAAGCTGACATTTTAAGAACGACATTGCGGGAGGCCGCCATTTCTGGGTCCTTGGCATCAAAGTATCCATTTATTTGAGATATTGCGAGGTTTGAATCCCCACGCACTTGTACGCGTTGGATGCCCATGGAGACCGCCATCCAAAGACCGTGCAACAGAGCCTCGTATTCGGCTGCATTGTTGGAATCTGTGTATAGTATTTGAAGTACGTATTAGACAGTATCTCCTATGGGGGATGTCAGGACAACGCCCGCCCCTAGACTAGCCAGCATCTTAGAGCCGCCAAAGTGCATGATCCAATTGGAGTACACGCCGTACTCTTTAGGGAGTTCAGCTTCTGTCCATTTGGCGACAAAGTCAGCCAGTACTTGTGACTTAATGGCTCATCGTGGTTTGTATGTAATGTCGAACGGGAGAAGCTCGATAGCCCATTTAGCAATCTAGCCCGTGGCATCGCGGTTATTTATTATGTCATTGAGTGGTACTTCAAAGGCCACCGTGATTGAACACTCTTGAAAGTAGTGTCGTAGTTTTCGAGATGCCATGAAGACTGTGTATGCTATCTTTTGATAATGTGGGTACCATGACTTGCATGGAATGAGGACAGTGGATACGTAGTATACCGGCTTTTGAAGCGGGAACTTATGTCTGTCCGTCTCTCGTTCGACCACGAGCATTGTGCTTACAACCTGATGTGTTGCAGCTATATATAACAGCATGGGTTCACCAATACTTGGTGCGGCCAGGATTGGATTACTGGCCAAGAGGGCCTTTATTTCTTCCAGTCCGGCCATAGCCGCATCCATCCACTCGAAGTGGTCGGTGCATCAAAGAAGGTGATAGAGAGGTAATGCCTTTTCTCCTAATCGGGAGATAAAGCGGCTTAAGGCAGGCACACATCCAGTTAATTTTTGGATTTGCTTGAGGTCTGTTGGTGTAGCCAACTGTGACAGAGCTCGGATTTTAGCCGGATTTGCTTCAATTCCTCTATTGGAGACGATGAAGCCCAAGAGCTTTCCGGCCGGAATGCCGAAGACGCATTTTCCGGATTGTCGAACATAAGCCTCAAGTCGTCTATTAAGGATTCGAAGTGTCTGGTTTTGATGACCACGTTGTCTACGTATGCCTCCACTGTTTTGCCGGTTTGTGTTTCCAAGCATGTCTGGATCATGCGTTGATAGGTTGCACCGGTGTTTTGAGCCCGAAAGGCATCGTGTTAAAACAGAAGGGGCCGTATGGAGTGATGAATGTCGTTGCGGCTTGGTCGGACTCCGCCATCTTGATTTGATGGTATTCGAAGTATGCGTTGAGGAAACACAATGAGTCGTGTCCCGCGGTAGCATCGATTATTTGATCAATGCAGGGTAGGGGGAAGGGATCCTTTGGGAAAGCCTTATTAAGGTCCTTGAAGTCGATGCATAGGCGCCAGGATTTGTCCTTCTTTGGTACCATCACCAGGTTTGCTAGCCAGTATGGATGTTTTATTTCTCTGATAAATCCGGCCTCGAGTAGCTTGGCTAGTTCTTCTCCCATGGCTTGCTACTTGGGTTCTGAAAAGCGTCAAAGAGTCTGCTTGACCGGCTTGTATCCCTTTAGTATGTTTAGGCTATGCTCGGCCAGCCTGCGTGGGATGCCTAGCATATCTGAAGGATGCCAGGCAAAGATGTCCCAATTCTCGCGCAAGAACTCTCGTAGTGCGGCGTCTATTGTGGGGTTCAGCTGTGTCCCAATTGATGCTGTTTTTGTAGGGTCCATTGGGTGGATCTGGAATTTGACCATTTCATCCGCTGGTTTCAAG
This sequence comes from Triticum aestivum, assembly GCF_018294505.1. Taxonomy (NCBI): domain Eukaryota; kingdom Viridiplantae; phylum Streptophyta; class Magnoliopsida; order Poales; family Poaceae; genus Triticum; species Triticum aestivum. The sequence goes on from NC_057801.1 coordinate 541,698,788, forward strand.
GAGGTGGATTTGGGTCGTTTGTTGAGTATCACGTCGTCCCTGTCCACTGTGGAGCGCGGTGCGGTTAGTTCTTAGGCTGCGAGGGCTTCGGATAATGCCTCAAGGGCCAGTGCGGCAGTTTTGTTTTCAACACGGAGTGCTATGTCCGGATCACTGGCTAGAGTGATGATTCCATTGGGCCCGGGCATCTTGAGCTTCATGTACCCGTAACGGGTATAGCTTGAAAGCTCATGAATGCATCCCGCCCTAAAAGACGGGGCCACTTGGAATATGATTTCTTCAGACCTATAATTCTTCGGCATGCCGAATACCACGTACAGTGTGATTTTTCCTGCACATCGCGCCTCCCGACTAGGGATGATCCCCCTGAAGGTCGTGCTGCTCTGCTCAATGCGGCTTTTGTCTATTTCCATCTTGTTAAGAGTCTCCTCGTAAATGAGGTTTAATCCACTGCCGCCGTCCATGAGCACTTTAGTAAGCCAGAAACCGTCCACAATTGGACTAAGGACTAACGCGGCCGGTGCCCGGACTATTTGGAATTGAGGCTCATCACTCGCATTGAAAGTTATAGCCGTGTCGTTCCATGGGTTTATTGCTGCAACATGGCAGACTTCGGCGAGGCTGCGGAGCGCTCGCTTACGCCTGTTATTTGAGGTGAAAGTCTCAAAGACTGTCAGTACTATATTGTTATCCTCCGTGGGATGGAGCTCTCCGGCATTGGTAATGAGGAGATCCTCGCCGCTCTTGGCCACCTGCCGGAGTACCCAACATGCTCTAAGGTTGTGTGTTGGTATGGCATCTGGTGTTGTGTGGATTTTGCATGGCCCGTTTAGCCATCCTTCCAGTACGGTTCCACGCCCTGTGAAGGGCTTTGGCTTCTTTGGAATTGGATTGGGTGGCTTACAAGAGCGCACCCTTTTAGTTTGGACGGGGGATTTAGTGAGAGCCGGAGGATCCCAGAATTTCGTTTGGGTTTTCCAAGTGCTTTCCATCGCATAGTACTTCTGTACTATGGTCGCCAAGTCAACAAAGTGTGCTATGTCACGGCGACTTATGGCATTGAGAATTTCCTTGTCCATGCAATCATTGCAAAAGAATGAGATTGCGTCTTCCTCGTGACAGTCCTTAACCTTGCTCATTACAAGGAGGAATCTGGCCCAGAAGTGATGTACTCTCTCTTGGAGCTCCTATCTAATGTGGGAAAGATCACTTATATCTGGGTGGGTGGGTAGTTTTAAATCCAAACCCTGACCCGATTTGAGACCCAGGGGCAAAGGAGTTCCCGGGCTTGACAGTCCAGACTCCAGGATGTTGCCTAATTTTTCTGGCCCACTGCCCGATTCTAAGTTCGGATCCGGGGCCATATCCTCCCGTAGACAGGTATCCGGCTCAGAGAGCTTGGTAATCCAGACATAATTCATCCTCAGAATAGAGGAAGAATCGCTGCATTGTTCCTCCACCACCGCTATCTGATGGGTGACCGGCAGAGATTTAATCTCCCTTTGGTCAGGTTTAGGCCCGATCTGATCATAGTCCGTAGCGACTCCCAGGGCGGCGATGCGATCCAAGAGCTCGTTCAGGGAGGAGAGCTCTATTGGATCCATCTGCTCGGTGAATTTCGAGCTGGCGTGGAGGCTGTTCTTGATGACCTGAGAAGTCATTGTCAGCGTGGAGGCCGAACGGTCGGTCATGACGAAGCCGCCCAGCCGGAGAGTCTGGCCTACAGCCAGGGTACCTCCGGAGATGATGTTGTCCTTAACAATGAGGTGAGCCATCAAGCCTTATAGCGACAACACAGTGGAACTCTCAATGAAAGCACCAATGTTGGTGTCAAAACCGGCGGATCTCGGGTAGGGGATCTCGAACTGTGCGTCTGAGGCTAATGGTAACAGGAGGCGGGGGACACGATGTTTACCCAGGTTCGGGCCCTCTCGACGGAGGTAATACCCTACTTCCTGCTTGATTGATCTTGATGATATGAGTATTACAAGAGTTGATCTACCACGAGATTGAAGAGGCTAAACCCTAGAAGCTAGCCTATGATTATGATTGTTGTGGTCCTATGGACTAAACCCTTCGGTTTATATAGACACCGGAGGGGGCTAGGGTTACACAGAGTCGATTATAGAGAAGGAGATCTACATATCCGAATCGCCAAGCTTGCCTTCCACGCAAAGGAGAGTCCCATCCGGACACAAGATGAAGTCTTCAATCTTGTATCTTCATAGTCCAACAGTCCGGCCAAAGCATATAGTCCGGCTGTCCGAATACCCCCTAATCCAGGACTCCCTCACCCACATTGTCCATCTCTTCTCGCTCCGCCTGCTTCTTCTTCTTCCTTGCTCCGATCGCTTGCAGTGTCCCATGGCGCCCGTGAAGAGGTTCTTGGCCGCGGAAAAGGGGAAGGCTCGCCAGGGAGGGCCTGGCTCTCCTCCGCCCAAGCGCGACCTTGGTCGTCCCTGCAAGCATCCCACGACTCCCGTTGCGGATCCTCATGGTCGTGGTGGTGGCCCTTCACTTGGCGGTGGCCGCCCATGTCGGGGCAGCCCAGTTGGTGGAGAAAGGCATGCCGTGGCCGTGTGGCCTCCCCGGCCACGCTTCCACTCGGCGGAGGTGCTGCCGGAGTTTGTTGTGTGGTCGAACAACCCGGCCGGCAGCTGGCTCCATCTCCCTCGCTCCTTCGTTGGTGAACTGCCGGCCGCTGGCCCCTACGGTCTCTGGATGTATGCGGACGGCTGCTGCAGCAGGGCCTCCTAGGTTGCGGTGGGGATCTCCATTGCCGGGAACGTGGCCTTGGCCCGCGGCTGGCAGACGTTTGCCCGCGCGCGTGGCCTGGGCCGGCGGTGCACCCTCCACTTCAAGTTCGATGGCAACGCGACCCTCTACATGAGGGTGTTCGGAGAAGATGGCCGCCGTGTTGGGTGCTGCCCTGAAGATGATGACGGTGACGAGGTGCTTGGCCTTGGCGGCGGCCGCGACGAGGGTGAAGGCAAACATGCTCCCGGCGGCGTCCGCAGCTGGCCGAGCTTCAGCGGCCCCTCCTCCGGTGACAGCTCCTCCAGCGATGGCCGCGATCAGCCACCATGTCGCCGCACCCGCTTCAAGGGTGGTAGTTGGTCGTCCGGTCGCCGTGCCCCGGTGAAGCACAAGGCGGAGTCTGGTTGAGCTCGGGAGGACGGTGTGGATCCCTCTTCGCAAGCTGTAGCAGGGCGCGCGCCGTTTTTATTTTGTTTTTCTCCTTTTCCTGCATTGAGAGAGAGAGAGAAGTATGGAGCCCCTGGGGGCGTGCAACAGACTATGATCCCTAATTATCATGCTATTTTTATCGTCCCTGTGTTGTGTTACAGTGTTGCGGTTATGTGCTTGTGCGTAGGAACAACTTAGCTCGGGATGTTTGTCGTAGTTTTCGCCTCGCGAGGTACTTGCTCGAGGCCTCACCGGGCGTCTTAAGGTCTGCAAAGATCAGTTGGGAGAATGGTTTCCGAACCATGGTCGCAAGGGTGGCCAGCTTAGGTCCGGCGCTTTGTGCCGTGATGCCCATGGGGCACGGACCGGGAGGGGTGCTCCCGTTGTGAACTTGAGCGAGGGAGCCTTGCGAAAACCAGGCGAGAGCGGGCTCATGAGGGCACCTGCGCATCCCCCTCACGCGGCTTGCGAGAGAGAGAGATAGAGCGAGCCAGGCAAAAGCCAAAGGCAGAGAACATGGGCAAAGGACGGTAAACAACACTAGAAGCAACTCCAATAAAGGTTCAAACAAGGGAGAACAAGCCAACTGCGGAAAGCAAATGAAAAGCCGCGTCTGGAACCTAATTTAGTCTTCGACGTCTTCTCACCAGCGCGGAGCTAAGTGCTACCACTGGGCGTGGGCGGGAGCCCCCAAGGCCCAAGGGCGGCACTCTGAAGACTCCGGGGCGTGTACAGCCCCAACTCATTATTACGTGAGTGTCACGGGCATCGAGCTTCACAGGCACGGGGCCTTCTTCACAGGCACCGGGCCTTTCTTGGGGCGGCGAACTTCACAGGCACTAGGCCTTCTTCACAAGCACCGGGCCTTTCTTGGGGCAGCGAGCTTCACAGGCACCGGGCCTTCTTTACAGACACTAGGCCTTTCTTGGGGTGGCCTGAAAGAAATATGCCCTAGAGGCAATAATAAAGTTATTATTTATTTCCTTATTTCATGATAAATGTTTATTATTCATGCTAGAATTGTATTAACCGGAAACATAATACATGTGTGAATACATAGACAAACATAGTGTCACTAGTATGCCTCTACTTGACTAGCTCGTTGAATCAAAGATGGTTAAGTTTCCTAGCCATAGACATGAGTTGTCATTTGATTAACGGGATCACATCATTAGAGAATGATCTGATTGACTTGACCCATTCTGTTAGCTTAGCACTTGATCATTTAGTATGTTGCTATTGCTTTCTTCATGACTTGTACATGTTCCTATGACTATGAGATTATGCAACTCCTGTTTACCGGAGGAACACTTTGTGTGCTACCAAACGTCACAAAGTAACTGGGTGATTATAAAGGTGCTCCACAGGTGTCTCCAAAGGTACTTGTTGAGTTGGCGTATTTGGAGATTAGGATTTGTCACTCCGATTGTCGGAGAGGTACCTCTGGACCCTCTCGGTAATGCACATCACTATAAGCCTTGCAAGCAATGTGGCTAATGAGTTAGTTGCGGGATGATGTATTACGGAACGAGTAAAGAGACTTGCCGGTAACGAGATTTAACTAGGTATTGAGATACCAACGATCGAATCTTGGGCAAGTAACATACCGATGACAAAGGGAACAATGTATGTTGTTATGCGGTTTGACCGATAAAGATCTTCGTAGAATATGAGGGAGCCAATATGAGCATCCAGGTTCTGCTATTGGTTATTGACCGGAGATGTGTCTCGGTCATGTCTACATAGTTCTCGAACTCGTAGGGTCCGCACGCTTAAAGTTCGAAGACGGTTATATTATGAGTTTATGTGTTTTGATGTACCAAAGGTAGTTCGGAATCCCGGATGTGATCACGGAAATAATGAGGAGTCTCAAAATGGTCGAGACATGAAGATTGATATATTGGACGACTATATTCGGACACCGGAATGGTTCTAGGGGTTATCAGATATATACCGGAGTACCGGGGGGTTACCGGAACCCCCCCAGAAGTTATTGGGCCTCATGGGCCCAAGTGGTGGAAGAGGAGAGGCGGCCAGGAGGTGGCGCGCGGCCCCCCTTGCCCCAATCCGAATTGGGAAAGGGAAGGGGGCGGCATCCCCCCTTCTCCTTCCTTCTCTCCACCTCCTCCTTTCCCCTTCTCCTAGTTGGAATAGGAAAGGGGGGCAAAACCTACTTGGAGTAGGATTGCCCCCCCCTTTGGGCGCGCCTCCTCCCCTTGGCCGCCCCCCTCTTCCTTCCCCTTTATATACGAAGGAGGGGGGCACCCCATAGACACAACAATTGATCTCTTGGATCTCTTAGCCATGTGTGGTGCCCCCCTCCACCATAATCCACCTCGATAATATCATAGCGATGCTTAGGTGAAGCCCTGCGTCCGTAGAACATCATCATCATCACCACGCCATCTTGCTGACGGAATTCTCCCTCAAAGCTCGGCTAGATCGGAGTTCGAGGGACGTCATCGAGTTGAACATGTGCTGAACTCGGAGGTGTCGTGCGTTCGGTACTTGATTGGTCGGATCGTGAAGACGTAAGACTACATCAACCGTGTTGTGCTAACACTTCCACTTTCGGTCTACGAGGGTACGTGGACACACTCTCCCCTCCCATTGTTATGCATCACCATGATCTTGCGTGTGCATAGGATTTTTTTTGAAATTACTACGTTACCCAACAGTGGCATCCGAGCCAGGTTTATGCGTAGATGTTATATCCACGAGTAGAACACAAGTGAGTTGTGGGTGATACAAGTCATACTGCTTACCAGCATGCCATACCTTGGTTCGGCGGTATTGTTGGATGAAGCGGCCCAGACCGACATTACACGTACTCTTACGCGAGACTGGTTTTACCGCCGTGCTTTGCACACAGGTGACTAGCGGGTGTCAGTTTCTCCAACTTTAGTTGAACCGAGTGTGGCTACGCCCGGTCCTTGAGAAGGTTAAAACAACACTAACTTGACGAACTATCGTTGTGGTTTTGATGCGTAGGTAAGAACGGTTCTTGCTCAGCCCGTAGCAGCCACGTAAAACTTGCAACAACAAAGTAGAGGACATCTAACTTGTTTTTGCAGGGCATGTTCTCATGTGATATGGTCAAGGCATGATGCTATATTTTATTGTAGAGATGATCATGTTTTCTAACCGAGTTATCGGCAACTAGCAGGAACCATATGGTTGTCGCTTTATTATATGCAATGCAATCGCCCTGTAATTGCTTTACTTTATCACTAAGTGGTAGTGATAGTCGTAGAAGCAATAGTTGGCAAGACGACAACGAAGGTGTCACGCCGGTGACGATGGTGATCATGACGGTGCTTCGGAGATGGAGATCATGTTGGAAATATGCCCTAGAGGCAATAATAAAAGGATTATTATTATATTTCCTTGTTCATGATAATTGTCTTTTATTCATGCTATAATTGTATTATCCGGAAATCGTAATACATGTGTGAATACATAGACCACAATATGTCCCTACTGAGCCTCTAGTTGACTAGCTCGTTGATCAACAGATAGTCATGGTTTCCTGACTACGGACATTAGATGTCGTTGATAACGGGATCACATCATTAGGAGAATGATGTGATGGACAAGACCCAATCCTAAGCATAGCACAAGATCGTGTAGTTCGTTTGCTAGAGCTTTGTCAATGTCAAGTGTCTTTTCCTTAGACCATGAGATCGTGTAACTCCCGGATACCGTAGGAGTGCTTTGGGTGTACCAAACGTCACAACGTAACTGGGTGACTATAAAGGTGCACTACAGGTATCTCCGAAAGTGTCTGTTGGGTTGACACGGATCGAGACTGGGATTTGTCACTCCGTATGACGGAGAGGTATCTCTGGGCCCACTCGGTAATGCATCATCATAATGAGCTCAAAGTGACCAAGTGTCTGGTCATGGGATCATGCATTACGGTACGAGTAGAGTGACTTGCCGGTAACGAGATTGAATGAGGTATTGGGATACCGACGATCGAGTCTCGGGCAAGTAACATACAGATTGACAAAGGGAATTGTATACGGGGTTGCTTGAATCCTCGACATCGTGGTTCATCCGATGAGATCATCGAGGAGCATGTGGGAGCCAATATGGGTATCCAGATCCCGCTGTTGGTTATTGACCGGAGAGCCGTCTCGGTCATGTCTACGTGTCTCCCGAACCCGTAGGGTCTACACACTTAAGGTTCGGTGATGCTAAGGTTGTAGAGATATGAGTATGCAGCAAACCGAAAGTTGTTCGGAGTCCTGATGAGATCCCGGACGTCACGATGAGTTCCGGAATGGTCCGGAGGTAAAGAATTATATATAGGAAGTGCAGTTTCGTCCATCAGGAGAGTTTCGGGGGTCAGCGGTATTGTACCGGGACCACCGGAAGGGTCCCGGGGGTCCACCGGGTGGGGCCACCTATCCCGAAGGGCCCCGTGGGCTGAAGTGGGGAGGGGACCAGCCCCTGGTGGGCTGGTGCTGTCAGGACCCCGACTCGATGTCACATCGATCTAGCCTGTAACACCTCATATCACTTTGCGGCCTCACGCACGGTATCCCCACGGGTGTCGCCTTACCTTTGCCCGGGACCGTTTGCGCCTTTTGGCTCACGTATATGATAGTGTCGCTAGCATCCATATGATAAGGAGCCCGGGCTGACATGACTAGTCGTAAACCCAAAGTGGCACAGACTTACAGGGACAGGCATCCATGACCCAGCAACGAACGTGTCGGTCATCAGCATGTGGGTCCGGGCTGTAGCACTGGGCTAGCAGGACTCCGGTAAACCGGGCTGTAGCGGGCTAACAGGACTCCGGTACTCAATGCGTGACATTTCCCCGAAGGGACAGACACAGGAACGAAGAAGGACACATGCCGGCCAGCCTAAGTGTTCCGGAGCAGTAGCAAGCTACCATGGCTCAGTGGAGACACTAGGAGACATTTCCCGGTAAGAGAGGCTACTAAAGATAAACAACTAGATAGTCAGATCCCACACATACCAAGCATTTCAATCATACACACATTATGCTCGATATGTGCAAATACAACAAGGCATCACAACATGACTCTACGACACAAGTACTTTATTTAAGGCTCAGAGAGCCATACATAACATACACATCGATACGGGTCACACGACCCAGCATTCAAGTCATACAGTCATACAAACCAGCAGCGGAAGTAACTTGTCTGAGTACAGACAACTAGTAAAATAAAAGAGGCTTGGAAAGCCTAGCTATACTACGTGGTCCTTCACAAGCTCAGGATCACCACCTGGGCCTTAGCCTACTCATTGATGTCAACGTCTACGAAGAACCCATCAGAAGGGGTTGCAGCGTCTTCTGTAAAAAATGTAAATTATAGCAACATGAGTACAAAGGTACTCAGCAAGACTTACATCAGATCCTACATACATGCACATTATCAAGAAGGGTTAGTGGAGTTAATGCAGCAAGCCAGCTTTGACTCTTGGCTAGGCTATCCTACGAGACTCCAACTTGAAATGGTTATGCGCACACGAGTCCACTACTCACCACTTCAATACACTACCGGGGATCCACCTCCGTCTTCCTACGGAAGAGCCATCCTCGGCACTCACACTTATTTTGAGGCTTTTAGTAGTTTCCATTTACTTGTCTATGAACTGTATAGGCAACCAAGTAGTCCTTTACCACGGACGCGGCTATTCGAATAGATCATGTTAACCCTGCAGGGGTGTACTTCTTCATACATGTTTCCACCACTTAGCGTCTGCACACGACATGTGCTCGGCAGACTTCAAGCGAAAGCCGACGTGGGTGTAGACCACGACCTACCTAAACACCTAAGTCTCTAGTCCAGGTTTATCGCCTATCCAGGTTCCATCCGCAGGGAGTCTGGCCGAGGTTTCCCATACGGCCCCGAACGATGTGTACAGGGTTCCGTGACACCTAATGGGTGCCCGGTATTCCTGGCCACGTACCTACCGCATCAGAGCCCACCCCTACGGTCAGCGCTGTCCACGGCCTCCAGTAGGCTACAAACACCAGAAACTACTTGCAACTCCTGGACAGAGAACTAGGGTGAATAAGAAGTCGAGCGGGGTCATATTTCAGGGCCCAATGCATGGTAGTAGTTGTATCTTAAATCACACATACAGATCTCAGTGCTTAAGGTCGGCTTCAATGAAACAACCCACCATGTACTCCTACATGGCCTCTCATCGATACCTTTACCAAATCGTGTTCACGACGCCACTCTCATTACCGACATAATCATTTCACTCTAGCCCATCACCCAGATGAACCAGACCTGACACGACTCTAAGCATAGCAGGCATAGCAAGGTAGGAACAACACATACATATGGCTCAATCAACTCCTACACATGCTAGTGGGTTTCATCTAGTTACTGTGGCAATGACAGGTCATGGAGAGGAAGTGGGTTCAACTACCATAGCACACAGCAGTTTGAAACGCGTTGTCTTAATGCAGTAAAAGAGAGCAGGAGCGAGAACATGGGATTGTATCGATATGATCAAATGGTTGGTTGCTTGCCTGATGGTTCGATGCACTGATACGGTTCTTCGTTAGGGTAATCACGGTACTCCTCGGAGGCAGAACCTGCCGCAAAGAACACCGATACACAACCATCACCAAACAATGTGCGACAATATGATGCATGCATGAAACATGGCAATATGAGTGTGTTGGGCTAATGCAACTAAGACCAGAAGGGTTTGAACCAATTTGAACCAAAGATTCAAATTTCAAACTCATACATGGCCCTTTAAAGTGTTTTATCTTGTTCTGCATTAAACATCAAGTTAACTTGTTTAATCATGCATGAAAATAGTACAGATGGATAGATTGGATTTTTCTGATCATTTTCATATATAACTTGTCTGATTTGGAGTTACAGATTAAAAGTTATGAATTTTTGAAGTTTAAACTATATTCTGGAATTTCCTATATTAGAATAAATCCAAAAAATCAATTATTGCGTCAGCCTGACGTCAGTGTGACATCAGCGGGTCAGCGGGACACGGTCCGGGTCAAACCTGACAGTGGGTCCCGCGTGTCAGTGTGATTAGCTAAACTAAAATTAATTTAAACTAATCCTAATTAGTTAACAGGGCTGGGCCCCACCTGTCATTGACTCAGGAGAGTCAACCAGGGCCCACCCGTGGTCAAACCCGGGTCGGCTGCACCGGCGTTTAGCCGCCGGCGAGCCCGACGCGGCGGCGGAAGTGGTTTTTGCCGTTCCGGCAACCAACCGAGTCGCGGAGGCCACCAGAGAGGAGCTGAGGTCGAGCCGCAGCTCTTGGTGGAGTCCGTTGGGGTCGGGGTGGCCGGAGTTGGCGCCGGCGACGACTTTGGCGACCACCGGAGTTCGGCCGAGGGCGAACTTTACGCTAGAGGGGTCGGTGAGGTGCGGGGAGTAGCTGGTTAGGTGCTACGCGACATGGTGAGCATGATGGACACCGTGGAGTGGCCGGAGGATGGCCGGGAGCACGTTGGCGACGAGATCCGCGGCGGTGCGTGCGGGTGGTCTTCGTGCGGTGGCTACACGGCTCGGGAACGAGAGAGGGAGGGTAGGAGGGGTAGCTAGGCTCACAGCGCACCCGTAGAGGCCACCGGCGGGGTCGGGGACGAGCTGAGGCGGCGACGGCGTTGAAGGGGATCTCCGGCAACAGCGGACTCGGGCGAGGTCGGTGTGGTGGACTCGGGTCGCACGAGCACACGGGGTTCGGCTAGCTCGATGAAGTGGACGGCGGCGGAGCTCCTGGACACGACGAGAAGACGCACGGGCGGCGGGGAGCGCGGCTACGACGTAGGCACGGCGGCGGTGGCGTCGGCCATGGCTGGGGGGCGCGAGGGGGAGGAGCTGGAGAGGAGAGGGGGTGTCTGGGGGGTTCGGGGGAGAGAGGGGGAGTGATCCACGACGTTAGCCGGGCGAGTGGAGCGGCGAGCAGGTGCGTGGCGCGCGCTGCGGTCGCCGTCGGGCACCTGCCTGCTTGCCTGGCCGGCAAGCAGCTCGCTGGAGCGGCGCTGGGCTGGGCCGGCAGGTGGGCCGGGTGCTGGGCGCCAGGTAAGGTTTTTTGTTATTTCTACTGTTTTCTGTTTTTTAATACTTCTGCAACTTTGTTGAATTATTAAAAATACTTAGGCAACTCCTAAAATCACCAAACTACTCCTGGTCCATAGTTGGATTATTTCCAACATGAAACATTTTAGTTTGGAGATATTTGGGCATTTGAATATTTTATATAATTTTAAATGCCCAAATTCAAATATTTATGATTTAATTCAAAGACCCTAAGATGACCTAGGAAAATGTGCATCACCTTTGGCAGAGGTTCTGAACCAAGACAAAAATGATGGGCATTTTAGAAGGGCATTTCAGGTTCATTGAAAAAGTTTTTAGTAAACCCTAGTTGGTTTCAGAGGGGGCTGGGGGTTCTGTCATCCCCATTTCAGGTTTCTGATGAAAGAATAAACATGATGCAACACTCTAATGCATGAACTAGCTAGGGTGTGACAACTCACCCCCACTCAAAAGAATCTCGTCCCGAGATTTGGGTTCCTCCGGAAAGAGGGCGGGATACTCGAGTCGAAGACGATCCTCCCTTTCCCAAGTTGCTTCATCCTCAGAATGGTGCGACCATTGAACTTTGAGAAACTTGATATTATGACGTCGAGTGGTACGCTCGGCCTGATCGAGGATACGAATGGGGTACTCTCGATACGTGAGATTATCTTGGAGATCAAGTGTTTCGTGGTCCACTCCACGGATAGGATCCGAGAAGCAACGCCTGAGTTGAGAAACGTGGAAGACATCGTGGACTCTAGAGAGATGCGGAGGTAGTTCCAATTGGTAGGCAACTTCTCCTCGTTTAGCGAGAATACGAAAAGGTCCAATGTAACGAGGAGCCAATTTGCCCTTGATACCGAAGCGATGGGTTCCCTTTAGAGGAGTAACCCGAAGGTAAGCCTTCTCGTCAACCTCGAAAGTCATAGCCTTATGTTTTTGGTCATATTGACTCTTCTGACGGGATTGGGCTGTTTTCAACTTTTCACAAACGATGCGAACTTGCTCTTCTGCTTCCTGAATCATATCCGGGCCAAAGAATTGTCTTTCCCTGGTTTCTGACCAGTTAAGGGGTGTTCGACACCGTCGTCCATAGAGAACTTCAAAAGGGGCTTTACCCAAGCTAGATTGATAGCTGTTGTTGTAAGCGAATTCGGCAAATGGAAGGCACTTCTCCCAATCCATTCCGAATGAGATAACAGAGGCTCGAAGCATGTATTCTAGGATCTGGTTGACGCGTTCTACTTGACCACTCGATTGAGGGTGAAAAGCGGTGCTAAAGGAAAGGCGGGTTCCCATAGCATTTTGGAAACTTTCCCAAAATCGAGAGGTGAAAAGACTTCCTCGATCCGAGTTAATTTCCAAAGGAACACCATGGAGAGACACTATTCGGGAGATGTATAAGTCTGCCAATTGACTAGCAGTTATACTCTCACGAATAGGTAAGAAATGGGCTACCTTGGAAAGACGATCGACAACAACGAAGATAGCATTATTCCCTCTCTTGGTCCTGGGAAAACCGGTAATGAAATCCATACCAATTTTATCACATTTCCATTCAGGAATAGCTAGGGGTTGAAGGGTGCCAGCAGGCCGTTGATGCTCTGCTTTTACACGACGGCAGACGTCGCAATTAGCAATATACTGAGCAATTTCTCTCTTCATCCTAGTCCACCAGAACCTCTGGCATAGGTCCTGATACATCTTGGTACTACCGGGATGAATGGTGAGAGGAGATTCATGAGCCTCCTTAAGGATCAACTGCCGTAGATGCTGGTTCTTGGGAACCACTAAACGGTTCTCAAAGTACACAACACCATGATCATTTGTGGAGAAACAACTAGCACCTCCGCTAGCAATGTTCTCCTTGATTTTAGATATTCCCTTATCTCGCTTTTGGGCAGCGATAATTTGATCCGTAAGAGTAGGTTTCGCCACCAAGGTGGAAAGAAATCCTTGAGGAACAATGTGAAGGTTAAGCTTCCGAAATTCCTCATGGAGAAGCGGTTGACTTTGTTGTAACATCAGGTTGTTACAATAAGATTTACGACTTAGCGCATCAGCCATGACGTTGGCTTTCCCTGGGGTGTAAGTTATTCCTAAGTCGAAATCTGTGATCAACTCGACCCAACGTCTTTGTCTGAGATTCAAATCCGGTTGGGTGAAGATGTACTTCAGACTTTGGTGATCAGTGAATATTTCGCAACGATTACCGAGGAGGTAATGTCGCCAGGTTTTAAGTGCATAAACTACGGTTGCAAGCTCTAGATCATGAGTAGGATAATTCTCCTCATGTGGGTGCAATTGCCGTGAAGCGTAAGCAATTACGTGTCGATCTTGCATGAGAATGCAACCTAGTCCTTGTCGCGAGGCATCGCAGTAGATAACAAAGTCCTTGGAGAAGTCTGGCGGTACCAGTACGGGAGCAGAAGTCAGGCGTCTTTTCAATTCCTGAAAGCTGTGCTCACATTGTGGAGTCCATTCGAACTTTTTATCTTTCTTGAGGAGTTCGGTTAGAGGTTTAGCAACTTTGGAGAAGTTCTCGACAAAGCGACGACAATAGCTCGCTAAGCCCAGAAAACTCCGAACTTGCTTGACCGATTCAGGTGGAGTCCAATTGAGGACGGCTTGAACTCGCTCAGGGTTAACAGCAATACCTTTACCAGATATTACATGACCCAGATAGGTCACTTCTGACAACCAAAATTCACATTTAGAAAACTTGGCATAAAGGCGATGCTCTCGAAGTTTCTTCAACACTAGCCTTAGATGTTCGGCATGTTCTTCCTCGTTCTTGGAGTAGATGAGTATGTCATCGAGGTAAACCACGACGAATTTATCCAAATACTCCATGAAGATTGAGTTCATCAACCGAGAAAAAGTGGCTGGAGCGTTGGTTAAACCGAAGGACATGACGGTGTACTCGTATTGGCCATAACGAGTAACAAAGGCCGTTTTAGGAATGTCCCCGTTCCTGATTTTGATTTGATGGTAGCCCAACCTCAAATCCATTTTGGAGAAGATTGAGGATCCAGCGAGCTGATCATACAGGTCGTTGATCCTGGGGAGCGGATATTTGTTCTTGATTGTGACCAAATTGACAGGTCGATAATCTACAACCATCCGGTCTGTACCATCCTTCTTCTTGACGAAGAGGACAGGGCAAGCCCACGGAGATGAACTAGGTCGGATGAAACCCTTTTTCAAGGACTCATCGAGTTGTTTCTTAAGCTCGGCTAGTTCTAGTGGTGCCATCTTATAAGGTCTTCTAGCAATCGGGACGGTTCCTGGAATAAGGTCTATTACGAACTCAACATCCCTGTCAGGTGGAACACCTGGCAATTCCTCTGGGAAGACATCCGGGAAGTCACGGACTACCGGGACGTCCTCAAGGTCTGGCAAAGGGCTGGCGTTAAGAGAATATAATTGTCGCTTGGCTATTCGGGTCAAGACATTGACTATCTTCCCCGAAGGATGGGTGAGTTGAACAGTCCTAGAGAAGCAATCAATGTTAGCATGATGGGCTGACATCCAGTCCATACCCAAGATGATATTAATATCTGAAGATTTAAGAGCTATCAGAGATGCAAGGAAAACAAGTCTGTCGACTTGGATTTCATTTCCATGACTTACCCTGGAGGTTTGCCATCTAGAACCGGGAGTAGAAATTTCCATAGTGGATGGCATGTCACAGAATGCGGTGTTATGCAAACGAGCATAATTTTCGGATATGAAAGAATGAGAGGCTCCTGTATCGAAAAGAACAGATGTCGGGTGGCAATTAACAAGGAGCGTACCGAGAACGACGTTGGGATCCTCTTGAGCTTCCTCGGCAGAGATACAGTTGACATGGCCACGTGCAGCGGTGGCCGGCTTGGCGTAGAACACTTTCCCTGTCGGCTTGCCACGGCCAACAGCTTTAGCAGATTGGTTGGGGTTGGTCTGGGGACACTCGCGCATATAGTGGCCAGATTCCCCACACTTAAAACAAGTCACGGAACTGGTACGTGGAGGAGCACTGTTGGTTGGACCACCATAGGGCTTGGCTGGTGCAGACTGTTGAACGGGGCGAGGCGCCTGGAAGGATGGCCTCGGTGTGAACCTGGGTGGCAGGGCAGTGTTGGGCACCCACACGCGGCGCTTCTGAGGACCAGCACCGGATGAGGAACCCACGTCACGGCCATGCTTGCGTGTTGCGTCATAATCGGTCTGACCAGTCTCAGCACTGATGGCCTTGTTAACAAGCTTCTGAAAAGATGTGCACTCATGCAGACGGAGGTCGCGGCGAAGCTCAGGACTAAGTCCCTTACGGAACCTTGCTTGCTTCTTGGCATCAGTAGAAACTTCCTCAGTGGCATATCGTGCGAGGTTACCGAACTCCCTGCTGTAAGCATCCACAGAGAGTCGGCCTTGAGTGAAACTGCAAAATTCCTCACGTTTACGGTCCATGAGACCCTCCGGAATGTGATGTTCACGGAAAGCCTCGCTGAATTCAGCCCAAGTAGTGACATGGCCCGCTGGGCGCATAGCTCCATAATTCTCCCACCATAGACTGGCGGGGCCTTCAAGATGATATGCAGCAAAGGTGACCTTGTCAGCCTCAGCTACTAGCGCGGAACGCAGTTTGTGAGAAATACTGCGAAGCCAGTCATCAGCGTCGAGAGGCTCGACGGAGTGGTGGAACGTGGGTGGATGTAACTTGATGAAATCACTGAGTGACACCAAGTTATTTCTCTGATGGTGTGCGGTGTTCTGTTCAATACGCTCCAACAAACGGTTGGTCTCCCGCTTGTTTCTCTCGGCTTCCAGCATAACTTCGGCTAGGGAAGGAGGATGAGGCAGATTTGCATTCCTGACTTCACTGCCTTCGGCCTGCTCTTGAGGAGCAGGGTTATTGCGCGTGTTGACCATCCTAGGTAAACAAGACAATGATTTAGTCAGAATGATAAGATTCCGACATAGGATACAGAATGTAAGGAATAACTCGGAATGCAAGATGATCATCCGTATGACATGGTAGATACAGAAACTGCTTCTTTTATTCCATCGTCATACACACCATACAAGGTTTAGTACAAGACCAAACAAGGTACTATTACGGTGAAAAGAGGATTACATCTCATCGGAGGCATCCCAAGCTCCTATACATTATTTTTCTACACCTCCGGAAAGCGGTACAAACTAGGTCATATCCCACGAGTCACGCAGGACGATAGACGACACAGCTAGTACGAACTAGTGATACTACCACTAACTCAGACCGATCCGTAGTAGTCCTCGTAGAAGTCACCTCCATAGCCTGGAAGCTCAACATGATCATCCGGGAACAGACGATCTCGCGGAGCTTGTGGACCATAGGGGCTAGGATGAGGTCTTGGACCAACAGACGGTGGCCTGCGGGGACCGCGAGGTGGGGTGATGCCTCCTACATCACGCCAACCCATCACGTCTGGCAGAGCAGATCTCACAGGATAGAGATCGCGCATATCCGAATATCCAGCTTGCACCGCCGGTGCAAACCGAGTCAAAGTGGCCCAATGGTCAGCACGGGTATTGAAAAGCTCTAGCCTCAAGGCCCGATTTTCACGGTCCTTATCCTCGAGCATCTCAGCAGTGGTGCGAGTCCGTGAATCCTCCTGAGTGGGGTCAGCATAGATAGCCTGGAGATACCCTTGTGCTCCCGGAAGTGATCCTGGCATATACCGGAAATCAGAGTCCCGAAATAGGCCAGACCTGACTCGCATGATGGTCATCATAGAGTAGGCGGCATCCTGCACAGCCATCTCAATAGTAACCCTGAGTCCATAGGAGCAGTGAAGGGGCTCGGTGGATCCAGGATAAGATGGAAATATCCTGACAGTGCAGAGATACTGGCTTTGATTAAAGTCTCGAAATTGCTCTTCGACCGTGTACTCAGGATACCAACGGTATCCAGCCTCAGTCATTACGCTGACCAACATGGCAGTATGGCCGGGTACATCTAGGCATCGAGTCAGGCGAACCACTTGATTAAGGTCGCGAGTGGCCATCTGAAAGCACAACCATAATGCAAAGGCATTAGAATTTCTAGCAAAATTTCGGCAGCATAACAGCTGTAAATGCTCAAGAAGGATTTTGAGACATTTGACAAAGGATTTCATACACACTCAACAACATCATATCAAAGTTCTGAGTCCATCCTAGCAACATAATGTGGTAGTAGAACTGAACTAGGCTTGTATCCATCAAACCTATAAGGTACTACTGATTAGTAACACGTGAACCTGATAGAGAGAAAAGATCCTAATTCCTTAACCCCCGGTGGAAGAATAGACTGACTCAGATCAGAATGTCATAAGATAAAGGAGTAAAAAGAGCCTTACGTTCCAACCCACAAACAATTCCCCTACATATAACTAAAGAATTTCTAGACTCAACATCGACCAGTTTGGCTTGGAGAACCTACAGGCAGTCCGGCTCTGATGCCAACGCTGTCAGGACCCCGACTCGATGTCACATCGATCTAGCCTGTAACACCTCATATCACTTTGCGGCCTCACGCACGGTATCCCCACGGGTGTCGCCTTACCTTTGCCCGGGACCGTTTGCGCCTTTTGGCTCACGTATATGATAGTGTCGCTAGCATCCATATGATAAGGAGCCCGGGCTGACATGACTAGTCGTAAACCCAAAGTGGCACAGACTTACAGGGACAGGCATCCATGACCCAGCAACGAACGTGTCGGTCATCAGCAAGTGGGTCCGGGCTGTAGCACTGGGCTAGCAGGACTCCTGTAAACCGGGCTGTAGCGGGCTAACAGGACTCCGGTACTCAATGCGTGACATTTCCCCGAAGGGACAGACACAGGAACGAAGAAGGACACATGCCGGCCAGCCTAAGTGTTCCGGAGCAGTAGCAAGCTACCATGGCTCAGTGGAGACACTAGGAGACATTTCCCGGTAAGAGAGGCTACTAAAGATAAACAACTAGATAGTCAGATCCCACACATACCAAGCATTTCAATCATACACACAATATGCTCGATATGTGCAAATACAACAAGGCATCACAACATGACTCTACGACACAAGTACTTTATTTAAGGCTCAGAGAGCCATACATAACATACACATAGGTACGGGTCACACGACCCAGCATTCAAGTCATACAGTCATACAAACCAGCAGCGGAAGTAACTTGTCTGAGTACAGACAACTAGTAAAATAAAAGAGGCTTGGAAAGCCTAGCTATACTACGTGGTCCTTCACAAGCTCAGGATCACCACCTGGGCCTTAGCCTACTCATTGATGTCAACGTCTACGAAGAACCCATCAGAAGGGGTTGCAGCGTCTTCTGTAAAAAATGTAAATTATAGCAACATGAGTACAAAGGTACTCAGCAAGACTTACATCAGATCCTACATACATGCACATTATCAAGAAGGGTTGGTGGAGTTATTGCAGCAAGCCAGCTTTGACTCTTGGCTAGGCTATCCTACGAGACTCCAACTTGAAATGGTTTTGCGCACACGAGTCCACTACTCACCACTTCAATACACTACCGAGGATCCACCTCCGTCTTCCTACGGAAGAGCCATCCTCGGCACTCACACTTATCTTGAGGCTTTTAGTAGTTTCCATTTACTTGTCTATGAACTGTATAGGCAACCAAGTAGTCCTTTACCGCGGACGCGGCTATTCGAATAGATCATGTTAACCCTGCAGGGGTGTACTTCTTCATACATGTTTCCACCACTTAGCGTCTGCACACGACATGTGCTCGGCAGACTTCAAGCGAAAGCCGACGTGGGTGTAGACCACGACCTACCTAAACACCTAAGTCTCTAGTCCAGGTTTATCGCCTATCCAGGTTCCATCCGCAGGGAGTCCGGCCGAGGTTTCCCATACGGCCCCGAACGATGTGTACAGGGTTCCGTGACACCTAATGGGTGCCCGGTATTCCTGGCCACGTACCTACCGCATCAGAGCCCACCCCTACGGTCAGCGCTGTCCACGGCCTCCAGTAGGCTACAAACACCAGAAACTACTTGCAACTCCTGGACAGAGAACTAGGGTGAATAAGAAGTCGAGCGGGGTCATATTTCAGGGCCCAATGCATGGTAGTAGTTGTATCTTAAATCACACATACAGATCTCAGTGCTTAAGGTCGGCTTCAATGAAACAACCCACCATGTACTCCTACATGGCCTCTCATCGATACCTTTACCAAATCGTGTTCACGACGCCACTCTCATTACCGACATAATCATTTCACTCTAGCCCATCACCCAGATGAACCAGACCTGACACGACTCTAAGCATAGCAGGCATAGCAAGGTAGGAACAACACATACATATGGCTCAATCAACTCCTACACATGCTAGTGGGTTTCATCTAGTTACTGTGGCAATGACAGGTCATGCAGAGGAAGTGGGTTCAACTACCGTAGCACACAGCAGTTTGAAACGCGTTGTCTTAATGCAGTAAAAGAGAGCAGGAGCGAGAACATGGGATTGTATCGATATGATCAAATGGTTGGTTGCTTGCCTGATGGTTCGATGCACTGATACGGTTCTTCGTTAGGGTAATCACGGTACTCCTCGGAGGCAGAACCTGCCGCAAAGAACACCGATACACAACCATCACCAAACAATGTGCGACAATATGATGCATGCATGAAACATGGCAATATGAGTGTGTTGGGCTAATGCAACTAAGACCAGAAGGGTTTGAACCAATTTGAACCAAAGATTCAAATTTCAAACTCATACATGGCCCTTTAAAGTGTTTTATCTTGTTCTGCATTAAACATCAAGTTAACTTGTTTAATCATGCATGAAAATAGTACAGATGGATAGATTGGATTTTTCTGATCATTTTACATATATAACTTGTCTGATTTGGAGTTACAGATTAAAAGTTATGAATTTTTGAAGTTTAAACTATATTCTGGAATTTCCTATATTAGAATAAATCCAGAAAATCAATTATTGCGTCAGCCTGACGTCAGTGTGACATCAGCGGGTCAGCGGGACACGGTCCGGGTCAAACCTGACAGTGGGTCCCGCGTGTCAGTGTGATTAGCTAAACTAAAATTAATTTAAACTAATCCTAAATAGTTAACAGGGTTGGGCCCCACCTGTCATTGACTCAGGAGAGTCAACCAGGGCCCACCCGTGGTCAAACCCGGGTCGGCTGCACCGGCGTTTAGCCGCCGGCGAGCCCGACGCGGCGGCGGAAGTGGTTTTTGCCGTTCCGGCAACCAAACGAGTCGCGGAGGCCACCGGAGAGGAGCTGAGGTCGAGCCGCAGCTCTTGGTGGAGTCCGTTGGGGTCGGGGTGGCCGGAGTTGGCGCCGGCGACGACTTTGGCGACCACCGGAGTTCGGCCGAGGGCGAACTTTACGCTAGAGGGGTCGGTGAGGTGCGGGGAGTAGCTGGTTAGGTGCTACGTGACGTGGTGAGCATGATGGACACCGTGGAGTGGCCGGAGGATGGCCGGGAGCACGTCGGCGACGAGATCCGCGGCGGTGCGTGCGGGTGGTCTTCGTGCGGTGGCTACACGGCTCGAGAACGAGAGAGGGAGGGTAGGAGGGGTAGCTAGGCTCACAGCGCACCCGTAGAGGCCACCGGCGGGGTCGGGGACGAGCTGAGGCGGCGACGGCGTTGAAGGGGATCTCCGGCGACGGCGGACTCGGGCGAGGTCGGTGTGGTGGACTCGGGCCGCACGAGCACACGGGGCTCGGCTAGCTCGATGAAGTGGACGGCGGCGGAGCTCCTGGACACGACGAGAAGACGCACGGGCGGCAGGGAGCGCGGCTACGACGTAGGCACGGCGGCGGTGGCGTCGGCCATGGCTGGGGGGCGCGAGGGGGAGGAGCTGGAGAGGAGAGGGGGTGTCTGGGGGGTTCGGGGGAGAGAGGGGGAGTGATCCACGATGTTAGCCGGGCGAGTGGAGCGGCGAGGCGGCGAGCAAGTGCGTGGCGCGCGCTGCGGTCGCCGTCGGGCACCTGCCTGCCTGCCTAGCCGGCAAGCAGCTCGCTGGAGCGGCGCTGGGCTGGGCCGGCAGGTGGGCCGGGTGCTGGGCGCCAGGTAAGGTTTTTTGTTATTTCTACTGTTTTCTGTTTTTTAATACTTCTGCAACTTTGTTGAATTATTAAAAATACTTAGGCAACTCCTAAAATCACCAAACTACTACTGGTCCATAGTTGGATTATTTCCAACATGAAGCATTTTAGTTTGGAGATATTTGGGCATCTGAATATTTTATATAATTTTAAATGCCCAAATTCAAATATTTATGATTTAATTCAAAGACCCTAAGATGACCTAGGAAAATGTGCATCACCTTTGGCAGAGGTTCTGAACCAAGACAAAAATGATGGGCATTTTAGAAGGGCATTTCAGGTTCATTGAAAAAGTTTTTAGTAAACCCTAGTTGGTTTCAGAGGGGGCTGGGGGTTCTGTCATCCCCATTTCAGGTTTCTGATGAAAGAATAAACATGATGCAACACTCTAATGCATGAACTAGCTAGGGTGTGATAGGTGCGCCCCCCCTTGGCCCCCCCTGCGCCTAGGGTTGGAAACCCTAGGGTGGGGGGCGCCTCCACTTGCCTTGGGGGGCACTCCACCCCCCTGGCCGCCGCCCCCTTGGGAGATACCATCTCCAGGGCCGGCGCCCCCCCCCCCTCAGGGGGCCTATATAAAGGGGGGAGGGAGGGCAGCCGCACCCGAAAGTCTTGGCGCCTCCCTCTCCCTGCTACACCTCTCCCTCTCGCAGAAGCTCGGCGAAGCTCTGCCGGAACCCTGCTGCATCCACCACCACGCCGTCATGCTGCTGGATCTTCATCAACCTCTCCTTCCCCCTTGCTAGATCAAGAAGGAGGAGACGTCACGCTGACCGTACGTGTGTTGAATGCGGAGGTGCCGTCCGTTCGGTGCTAGGATCTCCGGTGATTTGGATCACGACGAGTACGACTCCCTCAACCCCGTTCTCTTGAACGCTTCCGCTCGCGATCTACAAGGGTATGTAGATGCACTCCCCTCTCTCGTTGCTAGATGAACTCATAGATTGATCTTGGTGAACGTAGGAAAAAAATTATTTTATGCAACATTCCCCAACAGTGGCATCATGAGCTAGGTCTATGCGTAGTTCTCTATTGCACGAGTAGAAGACAAATCTGTTGTGGGCGTAGATGTTGTCAACTTTCTTGCCGCTACTAGTATTATTTTGCTTCAGCCATATTGTGGGATGAAGCGGCCCGGACCAACCTTACACGTACGCTTATATGAGACAGGTTCCACCGACTGACATGCACTAGTTGCATAAGGTGGCTAGCGGGTGTCTGTCTCTCCCACTCTAGTTGGAGCGGATTCGATGAAAAGGGTCCTTATGAAGGGTAAATAGAAGTTGAGAAATCACGTTGTGGTTATTCATAGGTAAGAAAACGTTCTTGCTAGAACCCTATTGCAGCCACGTAAAAGATGCAACAACAATTAGAGGACGTCTAACTTGTTTTTGCAGCAATTGCTTTGTGATGTGATATGGCCAAAAGTTGTGATGAATGATGAATGATATATTGTGATGTATGAGATCATGTTCTTGTAATAGGAATCACGACTTGCATGTCAATGAGTATGACAACCGGCAGGAGCCATAGGAGTTGTCTTAATTATTGTATGACCTGCGTGTCAATGATTTAACGCCATGTAATTACTTTACTTTATTGCTAAACCGTTAGCCATAGTAGTAGAAGTAATAGTTGGCGAGCAACTTCATGGAGACACAATGATGGAGATCATGGTGTCATGTCGGTGATGAAGATGATCATGGAGCCCCAAAGATGGAGATCAAAGGAGCTATATGATATTGGCCATATCATGTCACTACTATATAATTGCATGTTATGTTTATTATGTTTATGCATCTTGTTTACTTAGAACAACGGTAGTAAATAAGATGATCCCTTATAATAATTTCAAGAAAGTGTTCTCCCTAACTATGCGCCGTTGCTAAAGTTCGTTGTTTCGAAGCACCACGTGATGATCGGGTGTGATAGATTCCTATGTTCACATACAACGGGTGTAAGACAGTTTTACACATGCAAAACACTTAGGTTAACTTGACGAGCCTAGCATGTACAGACATGGCCTCGGAACACAGAGACCGAAAGGTCGAACATGAGTCGTATGGAAGATACAATCAACATGGAGATGTTCACCGATGATGACTAGTCCGTCTCACGTGATGATCGGACACGGCCTAGTCGACTCGGATCATGTAACACTTAGATGACTAGAGGGATGTCAAATCTGAGTGGGAGTTCATTAAATAATTTGATTAGATGAACTTAATTATCATGAACTTAGTCTAAAAATCTTTGCAAAAATGTCTTCTAGATCAAATGGCCAACGCTCATGTCAACATGAACTTCAACGCGTTCCTAGAGAAAACCAAGCTGAAAGATGATGGCAGCAACTATACGGACTGGGTCCGGAACCTGAGGATCATCCTCATAGCTGCCAAGAAAGCATATGTCCTAGAAGGACCGCTAGGTGATGCACCCATCCCAGAGAACCAAGACGTCATGAACGCTTGGCAGTCACGTGCTGATGATTACTCCCTCATTCAGTGCGGCATGCTTTACAGCTTAGAACCGGGGCTCCAAAAGTGTTTTGAGCAACACGGAGCATATGAGATGTTCGAGGAGCTGAAAATGGTTTTCCAAGCTCATGCCCGGGTCGAGAGATATGAAGTCTCCGACAAGTTCTATAGTTGTAAGATGGAGGAAAATAGTTCTGTCAGTGAGCACATACTCAAAATGTCTGGGTTGCACAACCGCCTGTCCCAGCTGGACATTAACCTCCCGGACAAGGCGGTCATTGGCAGAATCCTTCAGTCGCTCCCACCGAGCTACAAGAGCTTTGTGATGAACTACAATATGCAGGGGATGGTGAAAACTATTCTTGAAGTATTTTCAATGCTGAAGTCAGCAGAGGTAGAAATCAAGAAGGAACATCAAGTGTTGATGGTCAATAAAACCACTAAGTTCAAGAAGGGCAAGGGTATGAAGAACTTCAATAAGGACGGCAAATTGCCGCACCCAGTAAGCCAGTTGCCAGGAAGAAGTCAAAGAATGGACCCAAGCCTGAGACTGAGTGCTTTTATTGCAAAGGGAAGGGTCACTGGAAGCGGAACTGCCCCAAATACTTAGCGGACAAGAAGGCCAGCAACACTAAAGGTACATGTGATATACATGTAATTGATGTGTACCTTACCAGTAATCGTAGTAACTCCTGGGTATTTGATACCGGTGTCGTTGCTCATATTTGTAACTCACAGCAGGAGTTGCGGAATAAGCGGAGACTGGCGAAGGACGAGGTGACGATGCGCGTCGGGAATGGTTCCAAGGTCGATGTGATCACTGTCGGCATGCTGCCTCTACATTTACCTACGGCATTTGTTTTAAACCTCAATAATTGTTATTTAGTGCCAAGTTTGAGCATGAACATTGTATCTGGATCTCGTTTAATACGAGATGGCTACTCATTTGAATCCGAGAATAATGGTTGTTCTATTTATATGAGAGATATGTTTTATGGTCATGCCCCGATGGTCAATGGTTTATTCTCAATGAATCTCGAACGTAATATTACACATATTCATAGTGTGAATACCAAAAGATGTAAAGTTGATAACGATAGTCCCACATACTTGTGGCACTGCCGCCTTGGTCACATTGGTGTCAAGCGCATGAAGAAGCTCCATGCTGATGGACATTTAGAGTCTCTCGATTATGAATCATTTGACACATGCGAACCATGCCTCATGGGAAAAATGACCAAGACTCCGTTCTTCGGAACAATAGAGCGAGCAACCAACTTATTGGAAATCATACATACCGATGTGTGCGGTCCAATGAGCATTGAGGCTCGCGGAGGATATCGTTATGTTCTCGCTCTCACTGATGACTTGAGTAGATATGAGTATGTCTACTTGATGAAACACAAGTCTAAGACCTTTGAAAAATTCAAGGAATTTCAGAATGAGGTAGAGAATCAACGTGACCGAAAGATAAAGTTCTTACGATCAGATCGTGGAGGAGAATATTTAAGTCACGAATTTGGTACGCACTTAAGGAAATGTGGAATCGTTTCACAACTCACGCCGCCTGGAACACCTCAGCGTAACGGTGTGTCCGAACATCGTAATCGCACTCTATTGGATATGGTACGGTCTATGATGTCTCTTACCAATTTATCGCTATCATTTTGGGGATACGCTCTAGAGACAGCTACATTCACTTTAAATAGGGCTCCGTCTAAATCCGTTGAGACGACACCGTATGAATTATGGTTTGGGAAGAAACCTAAGCTGTGTTTCCAAAAGTTTGGGGATGCGATGCTTATGTCAAGAAACTTCAACCTGAAAAGCTCGAACCCAAGTCGGAAAAATGCGTCTTCATAGGATACCCTAAGGAAACCATTGGGTATACCTTCTACTTAAGATCCGAGGGCAAGATCTTTGTTGCCAAGAACGGATCCTTTCTGGAAAAAGAGTTTCTCTCGAAAGAAGTAACTGGGAGGAAAGCAGAACTCGATGAAGTACTACCTCTTGAACCGGAAAGTAGTGCAGCTCAGGAAAATGTTCCTGTGGTGCTTGCACCGACTGGAGAGGAAACTAATGATGATGATCAAGGTACTTCGGATCAAGTTGCTACTGAACTTCGTAGGTCCACAAGGGCACGTTCCACACCAAAGTGGTATGGCAACCCTGTCCTGGAAATCATGTTGTTAGACAATGGTGAACCTTCGAACTATGAAGAAGCGATGGCGGGCCCAGATTCCAACAAATGGCTTGAAGCCATGCAATCCGAGATAGAATCCATGTATGAAAACAAAGTATGGACTTTGGCAGACTTTCCCGATGATCGGCGAGCGATAGAAAACAAATGGATCTTTAAGAAGAAGACGGACGTGGATGGTAATGTTACCATCTATAAAGCTCGACTTGTCGCTAAGGGTTATCGACAAGTTCAAGGGGTTGACTACGATGAGACATTCTCTCCTGTAGCGAAGCTGAAGTCCGCCCGGATCATGTTAGCAATTGCCGCATACTATGATTATGAGATATGGCAGATGGACGTCAAAACGGCATTCCTTGACGGACATCTTAAGGAAGAACTGTATATGATGCAGCCGGAAGGTTTTGTCGATCCTAAGAATGCTAACAAAGTATGCAAGCTCCAGCGATCCATTTATGGGCTGGTGCAAGCATCTCGGAGTTGGAACATTCGCTTTGATGAGATGATCAAAGCGTCTGGGTTTATGCAGACTTATGGAGAAGCCTGCGTTTACAAGAAAGTGAGTGGGAGCTCTGTAGCATTTCTCATATTATATGTAGATGACATACTTTTGATGGGAAATGATATAGAACTTTTGGACAGCATTAAGGCCTCCTTGAATAAGTGTTTTTCAATGAAGGACCTTGGAGAAGCTGCTTACATATTAGGCATCAAGATCTATAGGGATAGATCGAGACGCCTCATAGGTCTTTCACAAAGCACATACCTTGATAAGATATTGAAGAAGTTCAGTATGGATCAGTCCAAGAAAGGGTTCTTTCCTGTATTGCAAGGTGTGAGATTGAGCTCGGCTCAATGCCTGACCACGGCAGAAGATAAAGAAGAGATGAGTGTCATCCCCTATGCCTCATCCATAGGATCTATTATGTATGCCATGCTGTGTACCAGACCTGATGTAAACCTTGCCGTAAGTTTGGTAGGAAGGTACCAAAGTAATCCCGGCAAGGAACACTGGACAGCGGTCAAGAATATCCTGAAGTACCTGAAAAGGACAAAGGACATGTTTCTCGTTTATGGAGGTGACGAAGAGCTCGTCATAAAGGGTTACGTCAACGCTAGCTTCGACACAGATCTGGATGACTCTAAGTCACAAACCGGATACGTGTATATGTTGAATCGTGGAGCAGTAAGCTGGTGCAGTTGCAAGCAGAGCGTCGTGGCGGGATCTACATGTGAAGCGGAGTACATGGCAGCCTCGAAGGCAGCGCATGAAGCAATATGGATGAAGGAGTTCATCACCGACCTAGGAGTCATACCGAATGCGTCGGGGCCAATCACTCTCTTCTGTGACAACACTGGAGCTATTGCCCATGCCAAGGAGCCCAGGTTTCACAAGAAGACCAGGCACATCAAGCGTCGTTTCAACTCCATCCGTGAAAATGTTCAAGATGGAGACATAGATATTTGTAAAGTACATACGGATCTGAATGTCGCAGATCCGTTGACTAAACCTCTTCCGCGAGCAAAACATGATCAACACCAGAACTCTATGGGTGTTCGATTCATCACAATGTAACTAGATTATTGACTCTAGTGCAAGTGGGAGACTATTGGAAATATGCCCTAGAGGCAATAATAAAAGGATTATTATTATATTTCCTTGTTCATGATAATTGTCTTTTATTCATGCTATAATTGTATTATCCGGAAATTGTAATACACGTGTGAATACATAGACCACAATATGTCCCTAGTGAGCCTCTAGTTGACTAGCTCGTTGATCAACAGATAGTCATGGTTTCCTGACTATGGACATTAGATGTCATTGATAACGGGATCACATCATTAGGAGAATGATGTGATGGACAAGACCCAATCCTAAGCATAGCACAAGATCGTGTAGTTCGTTTGCTAGAGCTTTTCCAATGTCAAGTGTCTTTTCCTTAGACCATGAGATCGTGTAACTCCTGGATACCGTAGGAGTGCTTTGGGTGTACCAAACGTCACAACGTAACTGGGTGACTATAAAGGTGCACTACAGGTATCTTCGAAAGTGTATGTTGGGTTGACACGGATCGAGACTGGGATTTGTCACTCCGTATGACGGAGAGGTATCTCTTTGCCCACTCGGTAATGCATCATCATAATGAGCTCAAAGTGACCAAGTGTCTGGTCACGGGATCATGCATTACGATACGAGTAAAGTGACTTGCCGGTAATGAGATTGAACGAGGTATTGGGATACCGACGATCGAGTCTCGGGCAAGTAACATATCGATTGACAAAGGGAATTGTATACGGGGTTGCTTGAATCCTCGACATCGTGGTTCATCCGATGAGATCATCGAGGAGCATGTGGGAGCCAATATGGGTATCCAGATCCCGCTGTTGGTTATTGACCGGAGAGCCGTCTCGGTCATGTCTACGTGTCTCCCGAACCCGTAGGGTCTACACACTTAAGGTTCGGTGATGCTAGGGTTGTAGAGGTATGAGTATGCAGCAAACCGAAAGTTGTTCGGAGTCCTGGATGAGATCTCGAACGTCACGAGGAGTTCCGGAATGGTCCGGAGGTAAAGAATTATATATAGGAAGTGCAGTTTCGTCCATCGGGAGAGTTCCGGGTGTCACCGGTATTGTACCGGGACAACCGGAAGGGTCCCGGGGGTCCACCGGGTGGGGCCACCTATCCCAGAGGGCCCCATGGGCTGAAGTGGGGAGGGGACCAGCCCTTGGTGGGCTGGTGCGCCCCCCTTGGGCCCCCCTGCGCCTAGGGTTGGAAACCCTAGGGTGGGGGGGGCGCCTCCACTTGCCTTAGGGGGCACTCCACCCCCTGGTCGCAGCCCCCCTTGGGAGATCCCATCTCCAGGGCCGGCGCCCCCCAGGGGGCCTATATAAAGGGGGGGGAGGGCAGCCGTACCCTGAAGTCTTGGCGCCTCCCTCTCCCCTGCTACACCTCTCCCTCTCGCAGAAGCTCGGCGAAGCTCTGCCGGAACCCTGCTGCATCCACCACCACGCCGTCGTGCTGCTGGATCTTCATCAACCTCTCATTCCCCCTT
Source organism: Triticum aestivum (assembly GCF_018294505.1). Taxonomy (NCBI): domain Eukaryota; kingdom Viridiplantae; phylum Streptophyta; class Magnoliopsida; order Poales; family Poaceae; genus Triticum; species Triticum aestivum. Next base: position 541,727,872 of record NC_057801.1, read on the forward strand.
GCTGGATCAAGAAGGAGGAGACGTCACGCTGACCGTACGTGTGTTGAACACGAAGGTGCCGTCCGTTCGGCGCTAGGATCTCCGGTGATTTGGATCACGACGAGTACGACTCCCTCAATCCCGTTCTCTTGAACGCTTCCGCTCGCGATCTACAAGGGTATGTAGATGCACTCCCCTCTATTGTTGCTAGATGAACTCATAGATTGATCTTGGTGAACGTAGGAATTTTTTTATTTTATGCAACGTTCCCCAACAGATCACAAGCACAAGATGATGATGGCCATATCATATCACTTATATTGATTGCATGTGATGTTTATCTTTTATGCATCTTATATTGCTTTGATTGACAGTAGCATTATGAGATGATCTCTCACTAAATTTCAAGATAAAAATGTTCTTCCTGAGTATGCACCGTTGCCAAAGTTCGTCGTGCCCAGACACCACGTGATGATCGGGTGTGATAAGCTCTACATCCATCTACAATGGGTGCAAGCCAGTTTTGCACACGCAGAATACTCAGGTTAAACTTGACGAGCCTAGCATATGGAGATATGGCCTCGGAACATTGAGACTGAAAGGTCGAGCGTGAATCATATGGTAGATATGATCAACATAGTGATGTTCACCATTGAAAACTACTCCATTTCACGTGATGATCTGTTATGGTTTAGTTGATTTGGATCACGTGATCACTTAGATGATTAGAGGGATGTCTATCTAAGTGGGAGTTCTTAAGTAATATGATTAATTGAACTTTAATTTATCATGAACTTAGTCCTGATAGTATTAGCATATCTATGTTGTAGATCAATAGCTCGCGTTTAGCTCCCCTGTTTTATTTTGATATGTTCCTAGAGAAAACTAAGTTGAAAGATGTTAGTAACAGTGATGCGGATTGGATCCATGATCTGAGGTTTATCCTCATTGGTGCACAGAAGAATTATGTCCTTGATGCACCGCTAGGTGACAGACCTATTGCAGGAGCAGATGCAGACGTTATGAACGTTTCGCTAGGTCAATATGATGACTACTTGATAGTTTAGTGCACCATGCTTAACGGCTTAGAATCGGGACTTCAAAGACGTTTTGAATGTCATGGGCCATATGAGATGTTCCAGGAGTTGAAGTTAATATTTCAAGCAAATACCCGATATGAGAGATATGAAGTCTCCAACAAGTTCTGTAACTAAAAGATGGAGGATAATTGCTCAACTAGTGAGCATGTGCTCAGATTGTCTGGGTACTACAATCGCTTGAATCAAGTGGGAGTTAATCTTCCAGATAAGATAGTGATTGACAGAGTTCTCTAGTCAAATTCACCGAGTTACTAGAACTTCGTGATGAACTATAGTATGCAAGGGATGACGAAAACGATTCCCAAGCTCTTCATGATGTTAAAATCGATGAAGGTAGAAATCAAGAAAGAACATCAAGTGTTGATGATTGACAAAGACCACTAGTTTCAAGAAAAGGGCAAAGGGAAAGAAAGGGAACTTCAAGTAGAATGGAAAGAAAGTTGTCACTCCCACGAAGAAGCCCAAAGCTAGACCAAAGCCTGAAGCTGAGTGCTTCTACTGCAAAGGAAATGGTCACTGGAAGTGGAAATGCCCTGAATATTTGGTAGATAAGAAGGATGGCAAAGTAAACAAGGGTACATTTGATATACAGGTTATTGATGTGTACCTTACTAGTGTTTATAGTAACCCCTGGGTATTTGATACTTGTTCGGTTGCTAAGATTAGTAACTCGAAACAGGAGTTACAGAATAAACAGAGACTAGTTGAGGGTGAAGTGATGATGTGTGTTGGAAGTGATTCCAAGATTGATATGATCATCATTGCACACTCCCTATACTTTCGGAATTAGTGTTAAACCTAAATAAATGTTATTTGGCATCTGCGTTGAGCATGAATATGATTTGATCATGTTTATTGCAATACGATTATTCATTTAAATCATAGAATAATTGTCGTTATGTTTACATGAATAAAACCTTCAATGGTCATACACCCAATGAAAATAGTTTGTTGGATCTTGATCGTAGTGATACACATATTCATAATATTGATGCCAAAAGATGCAAAGTTGATAATGATAGTGCAACTTATTTGTGGCACTGCCGTTTGGGTCATATCGGTGTAAAGCGCATGAAGAAACTCCATAAAGATGGATTTTTGGAATCACTTAGTTATGAATCATTCGATGCTTGCGAACCGTGCCTTTTGGGCAAGATGACTAAAACTTCGTTCTCCGGAACAATGGAACGAGCTACTGACTTGTTGGAAATAATACATACCGATGTATGCGGTCCAATGAGTGTTGATGCTCGTGGCGGCTATCGTTATTTTCTGACCTTCACAGATGATTTGAGCAGATATGAGTATATCTAGTTAATGAAGCACAAGTCTGAAACATTTGAAAAGTTCAAAGAATTTTAGAGTGAAGTGGAGAATCATCATAACAAGAAAATAAAGTTTCTATAATCTGATCATCGAGGAGAATATTTGAGTTACGAGTTTTGCCTTCATTTAAAAATAGTGTGGAATAGTTTCACAGCTCATGCCACATGGAACACCACAACATAATGGTGTGTAAGAACGTCGTAACCGCACTTTATTGGATATGGTGCGATCTATGATGTATCTTACCGATTTACCACTATCGTTTTGGGGTTATGCATTAGAGACAACTGCATTCACTTTAAATAGGGCACCATCAAAATCCATCGAGATGACGCCTTATGAACTGTGGTTTGGCAAGAAACCAAAGTTGTCGTTTCTTAAAGTTTGGGGCTGCGATGCTTATGTGAAAAAAGTTTCAACCTGATAAGCTCAAACCCAAATCGGAGAAGTGCGTCTTCATAGAATACCCAAAGGAAACTGTTGGGTACACCTTCTGTCACAGATCCGAAGGCAAGATATTCGTTGCTAAGATGGATCCTTTCTAGAGAAGGAGTTTCTCTCGAAAGAAGTGAGTGGGAGGAAAGTAGAGCTTGATAAGGTAATTGTACCTTCTCCCGAATTGGAAAGTAGTTCATCATAGAAACCAGTTCCAGTGATGCCTACACCGATTAGTGAGGAAGTTAATGATGATGATCATGAAACTTCGAATCAAGTTACTACCGAACCTCGTAGGTCAACCAGAGTAAGATCCGCACTAGAGTGGTACGGTAATCCTGTTCTGCAGGTCATGTTACTAGACCATGACTAAGCTACGAACTATGAGGAAGCGATGATGAGCCCAGATTCCGCGAAATGGCTTGAGGCCATGAAATCTGAGAAGGGATCCATGTATGAGTACAAAGTATGGACTTTGGTTGACTTGCCTGATGATCGGCAAGCCATCGAGAATAAATGGATCTTCAAGAGGAAGACGGACGCTGATAGTAGTGTTACTATCTACAAAGCTCGAATTGTCGCAAAAAGGTTTTCAACAAGTTCAAGGTGTTGACTACGATGAGATTTCCTCACTCGTATCGATGCTTAAGTTTGTCCGAATCATGTTAGCAATTACCACATTTTATGAAATTTGGCAAATGGATGTCAAAACTGCATTCCTTAATAGATTTATTAAAGAAGAGTTGTATATGATGCAACCAGAAGGTTTTGTCAATCCTAAAGGTGCTAACAAAGTGTGCAAGCTCCAGTGATCCATCCATGGACTGGTGCAAGCATCTCGGAGTTGGAATATACGCTTTGATGAGTTGATCAAAGCATATAGTTTTATACAGACTTGCGGTGAAGCATGTATTTATAAGAAAGTGAGTGGGAGCACTACAACCTTTCTGATAAGTATATGTGAATGACATATTGTTGATCAGAAATAATGTAGAATTTTCCGGAAAGCATAAAGGAGTGTTTGAAAGGAGTTCTTCAAAAGAAAGACCTCAGTAAAGTTACTTACATATTGAGCATCAAGATCTATTGAGATAGATCAAGACGCTTGATAAGATTTTCAATGAGTACATACCTTGACAAGATTTTGAAGTAGTTCAAAATGGAACAGTCAAAGAAAGAGTTCTTGCCTGTGTTGCAAATGTGTGAAATTGAGTAAGACTCAAATCCCGACCATGGCAGAAAATAGAAAGAGAATGAAAGTCATTCCCTATGCCTCAGTCATAGGTTCAATAAAGTATGCTATGTTGTGTACCAGACCTATTGTATACCTTGCTCTGAGTTTGGCAAGGGAGTACAATTTTGATCTAGGAGTAGATCACTGGACAGCGGTCAAGAATATCCTTAGTGAGGACTAAGGAGATGTTTCTCGATTATGGAGGTGATAAAAGAGTTCGTCATAAAGAGTTACATTGATGCAAGCTTTTACACTAATCTAGATGACTCTAAGTCTCAATCTGGATACATATTGAAAGTGGGAGCAATTAGCTAGAATAGCTCCATGCAGAGCATTGTAGACATAGAATATTTGCAAAATACATACGACTCTGAATGTGACAGACCCGTTGACTAAACTTCTCTCACGAGAAAAATGTGATCATATCTTAGTACTCTTTGGGTGTTAATCACATGGCGATGTGAAATAGATTATTAACTCTAGTAAACCCTTTGGGTGTTGGTCACATGACGATGTGAACTATGGGTGTTAATCACATACATATGTGAATATTGGTGTTAAATCACATGATGATGTGAACTAGATTATTGACTCTAGTGCAAGTGGGAGACTGAAGGAAATATGCCCTAGAGGCAATAATAAAGTTATTATTTATTTCCTTATTTCATGATAAATGTTTATTATTCATGCTAGAATTGTATTAATCGGAAACATAATACATGTGTGAATACATAGACAAACATAGTGTCACTAGTATGCCTCTACTTGACTAGCTCGTTGAATCAAAGATGGTTAAGTTTCCTAGCCATGGACATGAGTTGTCATTTGATTAACGGGATCACATCATTAGGAGAATGATGTGATTGACTTGACCCATTCCATTTGCTTAGCACTTGATCGTTTAGTATGTTGCTATTGCTTTCTTCATGACTTATACATGTCCCTATGACTATGAGATTATGCAACTCCCGTTTACCGGAGGAACACTTTGTGTGCTACCAAACGTCACAACGTAACTAGGTGATTATAAAGGTGCTCTACAGGTGTCTCCGAAGGTACTTATTGAGTTGGCGTATTTTGAGATTAGGATTTGTCACTCTGATTGTCGGAGAGGTATCTCTGGGCCCTCTCGGTAATGCACATCACTATAAGCCTTGCAAGAAATGTGACTAATGAGTTAGTTGCGGGATGATGTATTACGGAACGAGCAAAGAGACTTGCCAGTAACGAGATTGAACTAGGCATTGAGATACCGACGATCGAATCTCGGGCAAGTAACATACCGATGACAAAGGGAACAATGTATGTTGTTATGCGGTTTGACCGATAAAGATCTTCGTAGAATATGTGGTAGCCAATATGAGCATCCAGGTTCCGCTGTTGGTTATTGACCGGAGATGTGTCTCGGTCATGTCTACATAGTTCTCGAACCCGTAGGGTCTGCACGCTCAAAGTTCGATGATAGTTATATTATGAGTTCATGTGTTTTGATGTACCGAAGGTAGTTTGGAATCCCGGATGTGATCACGGACATAATGAGGAGTCTCAAAATGGTCGAGACATGAAGATTGATATATTGGACGACTATATTCGGACACCGGAATGGTTCCGGGGGGTATCGGATATATACCGGAGTACCGGGGGGTTACCGGAACCCCTCGGAGGTTATTGGGCCTCATGGGCCCAAGTGGTGGAAGAGGAGAGGCGGCCAGGAGGTGGCGCGTGGCCCCCCTTGCCCCAATCCGAATTGGGAAAGGGAAGGGGGCAGCGGCCCCCTTCTCCTTCCTTCTCTCCACCTCCTCCTTTCCCCTTCTCCTAGTTGGAATAGGAAAGGGGGGCAAAACCTACTTGGAGTAGGATTGCCCCCCCTTTGGGCGTGCCTCCTCCCTTTGGCCGGCCCCCTCTTCCTTCCCCCTTTATATACGGAGGAGGGGGCACCCCATCGACACAATAATTGACCACTTGGATCTCTTAGCCGTGTGCGGTGCCCCCTCCACCATAATCCACCTTGATAATATCGTAGCGGTGCTTACGCGAAGCCCTGCATCGGTAGAACATCATCATCGTCATCATGCCGTCGTGCTGACGGAACTCTCCCTCAAAGCTCGGCTGGATTGGAGTTTGAGGGACGTCATCGAGTTGAACGTGTGCTGAACTCGGAGGTGTCGTGCGTTCGGTACTTGATCGGTCGGATCGTGAAGACGTGCGACTACATCAACTGCGTTGTGCTAACGCTTCCGCTTTCGGTCTACGAGGGTACGTGGACACACTCTCCCCTCTCGTTGTTATGCATCACCATGATCTTGCGTGTGCGTAGGAATTTGTTTGAAATTACTACGTTACCCAACACGGCGAGCTTCACAGGCACCAGACCTTCTTTACAGGCACTGGGCCTTTCTCCACAGGCACGGGACCTTCTTCACAGGCCCTTTCTTCAAGGGTAGAACTTCCGGAGGTGCTGAATATTCCAAGCGTTTGGGATGGGCACCCCCTCCTGAGTCTCCAGGCGCGTGGCCCCAGGCCTGGAAACATGAACAACCTTGAACAGGCCCTCCCACATGGGCGAGAGCTTGTGCATCCCTTCCCTGGAGAGCACCCGCCTGAGCACGAGGTCACCAACCTCAAGAGTCCTAGGGCGGATGTTGCGGCAATGATACCGCCGCAGTGCCTGCTGGTATCTTGCTTCTCGTAGTGCGGCTTCTTGTCGGCGCTCCTCCCCCAACACGAGGTCCATCCCCCGCATGGTGTCCTGCTCCGCCTCGTCAAACGCTAAGACCCGTGCAGAGCGACGCTTGACCTTGTGAGGGAGGACCGCCTCTGCTCCGTAGACGAGGAAGAACAGGGTCTCGCCAATCGACTTGGCGGCAGTAGTGCGGATGGACCACAACACGGACTGGAGCTCATCGTACCAGCCCCTGCCGTAGGCCTCCAGCTTATTCTTGAGGGTCCTAGTTTTGAGGCCTTTCAGGTCCTCCGCGTTGGCGCGTTTGGCCTGACCGTTACTCCGGGGGTGTGCCACTGAAGCGTAGCATATCTGCATTCCAAGGTTAGCACAATATGTTTTGAAGAGATTGCTGGTGAACTGTGAACCATTGTTAGTGATGATGCGATTCGGGACCCCGAATCGGCTCACGAGGCCTTTGATGAACTTGACTGTAGAGCCAACTGGGATGGTGCAGACAACTTCCACCTTCGCCCACTTGGTGAACTTGTCGATGGCGACATAGAGGTAGTGGTAGCCCCCAGGCGCTCGAGGGAACGGACCCAAGATATCCAGCCCCCAGACCGCGAATGAACATGAGAGTGGGATGGTCTGCAGGCCCTGAGCTGGCTGATGGATCTGCTTGGCAGGCTTCGCAAGCCTTCACCAGCTCGGCTGCGTCGTTGAGTGTCGTGGGCCAATAGAACCCGCTACAAAATGCCTTGCCGACAAGGGTCCGTGATGACGAGTGGTGTCCGCAGTCTCCATCGTATATGTCAGCCAGCATCTCCTTCCCTTGTCCCCTGGAGATGCAACGCAGGGAAACATCATTTGGCCGCTTCTGGTAGAGCTCTCCGTCTTGGATACAGTAGGTCGTGGCCTGCCGGGCCACATGTTTCGCGTCCTCCTCTTTCTCTGTTAGGGTCCCTTGCATCAGGTAGTCCTTGAATTCCATAGTCCAGCATCCCTCCTGAGGCTCCAGCGCCAGGAGCAAGCATGCTCCCGAGGTTGGGCCACAGGCCGGGGCTCCTGTGGCAGGTGGTTGAGGGAGTTCTTCCCGAGGTTGAGCTGTGCTTGATAGCGACGGTGCTGCTGAGGGCTTGAAGAGCCGTTCCTCGAAAATGCCAGGCTCCTGAGGCAGCCGCCTGGATGCCCTCCTGGCTATGTCATTAGCCTCTTGGTCGGTGTCGCGGGGCACATGCTGCAACTCCAGCCCCCAAAATTGCTTTTCCATTCTGCGCACCTCCGCGAGATACGCCTCCATGTGCTCGTCCTTTGGCTCGTACACTTTGTTGGAGAAGTTGACGAGGAGTTGTGAGTCACCCTTGATGATGAGGCGCTTCACCCCCAGTGCTGCTGCAACTTTTAAGCCCGCTATAAGGCCCTCGTATTCTGCTATGTTGTTGGAGACCTTCTGGCGATGCTGGAAACAGAGTTGCACGGTGTAATAAAGCTTGTCCTGGGTGGGGGATATAAGCACTACGCCAGGCCCCGCGCCATGTTGCGAGAATGCTCCATCGAAGTACATGACCCAGCCGTTTGGTGCCTTGCTTCCTGGGGAAAGTGACCGATCTTTGCCTGCTTCGAGCCCTGGCGCCTCTGTCCATTCTGCCACAAAATCTGCAAGTGCGGCTCCCTTGACGACCCTGGTTGTGCTGAATTCCAACTGAAATGCTTGCAGCTCAATGTTCCATTCGGTGACCCTTCCAGCAGAATTGGGGCTCCTGAGCACCCCTTCCAATGGGTAGGCCAAGACGACCTTGATGGGGTGACCTTGAAAGTAATGCCACAACTTACGTGAGGCCACCAGTAGTGCAAGTAAGAGCTTCTGAGGTATGGGGTATCGTGCCCTAGCATCCCGCAACACCGTGCTGATGAAGTACACCGGATGCTCGACGAGGGTGGGCATGCTGACGAGGCTCGTGCCCTCCAGAGGGTTAGGCGCCTCCTGAGACATCGGAGCCCCCGGCACCTGGCCGCCTGGCGAGGCCCCCTCGGCCCTGGGGGCGTCTTCCTGTTGAGGCTGGTCTCCATCTGTCGAGGCCGTGGTCTTCACGAGGCCTTCCTCGTCTTGTGCTACCACGGCCGGGGCCATGGCCGGTCGCGATGCAGCCTTGACCTGGCGCTCTTCCCGAACCGCCACCAGAGTTGCACTGGCGGAGTAGGGTGTGGCGACGAGGTAGAGCACTAGGGGCTCGACAGGGCGCGGTGCCACCATCACAGGAGGGCTGGTCAGGTACTTCTTGAGGTCCTGAAACGCTTTGTCGGCCTCCTGTGTCCATTCGAATGGGCCTTTCTTCTTCATCAGTTTGAAGAAAGGCAAGGCGCGCTCCCCCAGCTTGAAGATGAAGCATCCTAACGCGGTTACGCGCCCAGCAAGCTTCTGCATTTCTCTGAGGGTTTGGGGCGGACTCATGTCTTCGATTGCCTTGACCTTCTATGGGTTGGCCTCGATTCCTTTGTGGGACACGAGGAAGCCCAGAAGCTTGCCAGAAGGAACGCCAAACACGCACTTCTCCGGGTTGAGCCGCAGGTCCACTTCACGGAGGCTCGCGAAGGTTTCTTCCAGGTCCTGGATCAAGGTCTTTGCCTCCCGAGACTTTACCACAATGTCGTCGACGTAGGCCTCGGCGTTTCTCCCGAGCTGCCGGCCCAAGGTGATGTGCATCAGTCGCTGGAAGGTTGCGCCCGCGTTGCGTAACCCGAACGGCATGCAGGTGTAGCAGTACACCCCGCATGGGGTCAGGATGGCCATCTTGTCCATGTCTTCTACCGCCATCTTTATTTGATGATAGCCCGAAAATGCATCCATGAAGCACAGCAGGTCGCACTCAGTGGTGGAGTCGACAATTTGGTCGATGCGAGGGAGTGGGAACGGATCTTGAGGGCAAGCCTTGTTGAGGTTGGTGAAGTCGACGCACATGCGCTCCTTTCCTCCCTTCTTCGGCACAACAACAGGGTTTGCCAGCCATTCGGGGTAGAGAACCTTGTGAATAACACCTGCCGCCTCCAGCTTGCGGGTTTCTTGAACGATGAAGGCCTGCTTCTCGGTGGACTGCCACCTTGCTTTCTGCTTCACGGGGTGTACATTAGGGCACACATTCAGGTGATGCTCAATCACCTGCCTTGGGACCCCCGCTAGCTGTTTGGGTTCCCACGCAAACACCTCCTTGTTCGAGCACAGGAATTTCACTAGTGCCTCCTCCTGGTCGGGGTCGAGATTGGCACCTATGGTGAAGGTGGCGCCGGAGGATCCATCCTCATCAACTGGTACCTGCTTGGTCTCCGCCTTGTCCTGGGTGAACAACTGCTTCTTCTTGGTTGGCGCAGCCCCCTTGGCCTTGCAGGTGTCGGTGCCGATGGGCTGCGCTGCTGCAGTTGTCTTGTGGGCGAGCTTAAGCGTTAGCAGTGCATCTTTGGTATCTCCATCTATGGTGAGTACGCCGCTGCTCCCGGGCATCTTCATGAGGTTGTAGGCCGGATGGGTCGCTGCCATGAATTGGGCCAAGGCAGGGTAGCCAAGGATGGCGTTGTACGGGAGGCCGATGTGGGCGATGTCGAAGTTGACCAGCTCCGTGCGAAAGTTGTCGTGGGTGCCGAAGGTCATCGGGAGGCGAATCTGCCCCAGGGAGCCGGAGGAACCGCCTCCGACGCCCGAGAAGGGCTTTCTGGGTTGGAGTCGCTCCAGCGGTACATGGAGGAGGCTGAAGGCCTCCACTGAGAGCACGTTGAGGCCGGCGCCATCGTCGACGAGGGTCCTGGTGACGGTCACCTGGCAGATGGTGGGCATGCAAAGCATTGGGAGCGCACCGAGCAGGCGGTGTTGACGGGGTGATCATCCGAGCTGAAGGTCAGGTCAGCCTTGGGCGCCGCCCGACCCGGAGGAGCTCCGTGCCGCGTGAGGGCGGCGCCAATCTGGCGGACGAACGACTTGACGTGGCGGCCCGAGGGTGGCGCCTGCGAGCCGCCCAAGAGAGCTGCGACGACCAGGGGCGCCGGCGTAGCATAGTGGATGAGGAAGAGGTTGTGCAACTCCTCCCAGGAGGCCATAGAAGCCGTTGGCAAGTGGAGCAGCCACATGCGCGGGACGCGTGTGAGGGCCATGGGGAACCAGTTGGCCATGACCTTGTCGTTGCCCTCGGCCTTGAGGACGGCCTCCTCGTATGCCAGCAGGAAAACCAGCGGATCTGTCACATTGTTGTAGCGCGGCGGCATCTCTGGCTTGAACTTGTGCGGTCACTGCACCTGCCACAAGGCGGGGGCCAAGGCTGGAGCCCCCTGGCCCCAGCGCTGGTGTCAGCCGCCGGAGCCGGCGACGCATTGTCCGCCATGAGGGCGAAGCGCGGTGTTGATGGAAAGCGGGTCGACAGAAGGGAGAGCTCCGGTGCACCCCTACCTGGCGCGCCAAATGTCGGATATCGGGTTCCGGCAAAACCCTTAAGGTTCAAACTCTGGGGTGCACACGAAGATCTTCTCCCTACCGATCCACGCCCCAAAACCTCGCCGCGAATCTAAGCTAGCATGATGAACAACACAAGGGACACAAGGTTTATACTAGTTCGGGCCACCATTGTGGTGTAATACCCTAATCCAGTGTGTGGTGTGGTGGATTGCCTCTGGGGCTGATGATGAACAGTACAGAGGAAGAACAACCTTGCGAGGGGTGTTCTTGAGCTGGTGCGATGTTCTCATAGGGAAGGATTCGATCCCCTCTCTACTGTGGTGGCTATATCTATATATAGAGGCCCTGATCCTCTTCCCAAATATTGAGCGGGAAGGGAGCCGACAACGGGCATTTTGAAGGGGGACAGCTAGTACAAGCTATCCTGACTAAAGGTGGTCTTCGACTACCAAAGGCACTGGCGATGACATCGTCTTGGGCTCCACGGTGATCTCCGTCCTGCCGCTCTGATGGTCTTGGTCTCGTTGCACCGATATGGAAACCTTTGCTTGATGCCTCGGTACTCCGCGCCTGCGCTTGCCTCCTTTGCACCAAAGAGGAAATGAGGACACTGCGCTGGCTGGCGCCCGCCTGGCGCCCGCCTGGTCTTGGTCGTCATGGCTTGCATCACGAACACCTCGCAAGGTACTCCTTGCCTTGATCTCTCCGCCTCCTCACGAGCCTGCCTGGTGAGGCCGCCACTGAGGAAGCCTCGTGTCGTCCGCCCCGTGAGGCTTGGCCCCTCGCGAGGGTCTTGAACTTGGGTTGATGAAGACGGGCCGTGCTGGGCCACTGCTCGAGCCACGCTGCAGGCCGCAGGTAGGCAAGTCTGGGGACCCCCGTTCCCAGAACACCGACAACGACGTTGTGTTCGACCGGCCACAGTCGAAACGGGATCCTATTCATTGGGAGGGGTCTGGCATACCGCAAAACGGAGGAAACAGACTTCTGTTGACCTCCTATAGTTGAAACGGGGTCCTGTTGATCATGAGGGGTGTGGCGTACCGGAAAATGGAGGAAACAGACTTGTGTTTGAGCGCTACGGTCGAAACGGGGGTCCTGTTCATCGGGAGGGGTGTGGCGTACCGCAAAACGGGACTCCATGGGATACTGTTCATCTCCATCGTCGACCTCCTCCAGCCTCCACGAGCTACTGTTCATCCACCGTCGACCTCCTCCAGCCTCCACCTGCGACTGTTCATCCACGGGCTCCTGTTCATCCAGCCTCCACCGCGCGCTACTCCACCGGCTACTGTTCAACCAGCCCTCTCCATGGGGTCCTCTTCAACCACCCCTCCACGGGCTACTGTTCATCCAGCCCTCCATCGGCTACTATTCAACCAGCCCCCCATGGGGTCATCCTGTTCATCCAGCCCTCCACGGGGCCCCGTTCATCCAGCCCCAACCGGCTCGATTGATCGGGGTCCTGTTCATCCAGCGACAATGACCTCTACTACCACGGGGGTCCTGTTCATCCAACCCGCACCGGGAACTGTTCATCCACCCCTCCAACAACGCTCACTATTCGTCCAGAGGTAGCATCGATCGGCTTCAGTTAGCAGCAGTAGTGAAGGAATCGCTCGATTGGGTTCAGTTAACAGCCATCGATCGATCGCTCAGGTTCAGTAACGCGTAGCCCGTAGTGCAATTGCTCGGGTTCAGTAGGCGAACGCCTCGCTTGGGTTCAGTTAGAGTCCAACGCCTTGCACCCACGCGCGTACGTGTACGAGAGAAATGCGCATCGCTCGGCCCCCGACCACCCACCATAACCGGGAACACCCAGATATTTTCCTCGCCCTCGCTTCTACCACAGTTTTTTCCGTCATGGATGGCCGAAAGAATGTCATGCAGCTGCGTCTCTGGCCCGCCCAGGACGAAAAGCCCATTTGTTGTCATGATTTTTTGTCATAGAAGTAGGAGCCCACAACATCTATGATTATACCGGGTTTTGTCACAATTATCGTCATAGAGTGTCATAAGTATGGCAGGAAATTTTTTTGTTCAGCCCAAAATGTCATGAATGTGTCTTTTTTTGCAATGCCAACGAGTGTTTTCATCATTCTTATCATAAGAAAGGACAAGGTGTGGTATGGTATGAAAGCATATGATGCAACTACAACTAATGACAATAGGCTTAATCAAGCAAGCATGCATCACAAGTAAAGTGTCCAAGTCTCTAAGATCAATAAGCATAGACGCAACTATTGGAGACAAGCGACAATGAACAAGATATATCATATGATAGGCGTGAACATATATGTCATCAACCCAAGAAGGTGAGTAATAATGGAACATGGGTGATGCAACAAATCAAGTGATCATAGTAAACAATTTAACCAAGCTAGTAGTGCGAAGATGCAACATACTAGAGGTAATCATGGAAATCATGACAATCATGGCATGTGTGCAAATAGTGGGCATAAAAAATGCACATGGCATATCACAAGCATGAAAACAAGATATGGGAAAATATCATCAATGTATTGGCAAGAGGCCATATGTAAATAGCAATGGGACATCATGACTCTCCCAACACAGCAAGCATCAATATCATGGGGCACAAAGAAATCATGGCAATAGCTACTAGGATCTCAACGAAGCATGCAAATACATATAAGAGTAGGATAATGGTGAATCATGGTTAAAGGCAAGCAAGGGTCACAATTGCATGGCAAAGGCATAGAAGCAAGTGTGTCGTGCAAAGTGAACACGGTAAATAAGCATAAGTGAACAAGTGGTATATAGCCCATAGCCGTGTGAGAGCCAAGTAAAATAAATGCACGAAGTCTTTGCACAAAGGGAGTGGTAGGAATGAAACTCCACGGGATCCCAAATCATCTTTGCTCTCAAGAGCTCGTTTCGTCAACTCTTGGGATTGAGAGGTTAACAAGTATACGTGAGTACCTACAAAAAACAAAGGCAAAGGAAAAATTGTGTGTGCGTGGTAGATGTACACATCATCCATTATGATGCGCATGTGCTTGTGTTGGTTAGCACAAAATAGCCAATGCTCAAATAAATGAGATGCATGATATATAAACATGTCATCCATCGTAAGAGGTTTTTTATTATGTATAGCATAATGGAGACTCAAATTGTGTAATGCATCACGAGAAATATGTAGAGAATCGTTATTTATGGAATGCATATGGTGCAAGCAATCATGGGAATCATGCAAAGTATAGAATGCATCAAAATCTCCTAATATGTATGATGAAACTATGGGGGTCTCCTCATGAGCATTAATGGAAACATCACATGGAGAATATTGACAACATCCAAAACAAAAGCATATGTTCTTCTATGTGATCATGGCATGGTATAGTAGATGAATTGCGTAAATCATGTAAAGGAAGCATGGCAATATCATCGCATGAAAAACAAAAGCCAATGACCATCATCTCGTCATCTATGCCATAAGTGCAAATGGGATTTATTTTAGTTGGACATGCATAGTTACTATGTTAAGATTGTAATGATGCAATATGGGATATCTCACTCATAGCATATGACAAGTTTAAAGGGTTGTCGAACATGATGTGACCAAAAGAATTTTCACATGATATCATATGGAGCATAACATAACAACCAGGCAACTCGACATGCTCATCATCATATTCATCATAAATAGGTAGGTCATGACATAAGGGAGTCGCACTAGCATGAAAGCATGGTAATAGTTGTGTCAACATAATGCAAGCAATCATTGGTAAGGTAGTCCAGTGGGACAAGAGAAGCACCATCACCTATGTTACCTTTGGAGCGTCGCTCATGTGTCGTAGGTGAGGTGTCAAAGATCCAATTATTGTCATCTTCATTGTGATGGAACCATGTGGGGGGTGCATCATCGTCCACCATGGCCATTGTCGTCGCCGTTGGAGGTATGGAGTCGTCGAGGGTAGGCATGTCGTCATGTAGGAGACCTAGCACCAAAGAACAAAACACACTCGGAGTAGAGGTTAAGTTGTTAGAAATCATAGTGGACTCACGTCCCATCTCAACTACCTCACTCACTAAGTGTTGTGGCTCTCTCACTCCCGGTAAGATGCTCTCACTCATATGGTTGGTGGAGTCACTCAAATGGCTCTCAACCTCACAGAGGGTGTGTGGCATGCTCTCATGTGTGGGGATAGTGGTGGTCACACTCATCCTCTCATAGAAAATGTTCTCAATGTCACATATGGTGTAGTCACCCATATCACTCATGGTGGTGTAGCTCTCCTCACATGGGAATTGTGGCATCTCGTCATATGTGGGTGTCGTAGAGATGAAGGTGCAAATGTCTCCATGCTCAACTCCTATCGTCACCTTGGTTGAAGGGATAGTCCCATGCTCAACCTCCTCATAGTCCTCGTCGTGGATGAAGGCTGAAGATGGCACATCATCACTCTTCTCTGAGACCAAAGATAAGGTCATGTGCGGTGTCGTAGCTAGACTCGGAGTATGAGTCCCATTTGGGTGTCATCTTCATGTTGTTGAAGAGGTTCGTGCTCGTCACCGTGGTCGAAGGGGAAGGCCCTTGCTCGACCGTCTTGTCGCCGTCTTGTATGAGGCCCATATGATGTGGCACCTCATAGCTCGTCTCCATGACCGAAGGGAATTTCCCATGCTTGGCCGTCTTCCTTGAGGGGCTTACGAAGATGGAAGTGTCGCCCTCGTAGGTGATCGCCTTGGACTTAATGATATCAAAGTAGGCGTACTCGTGGGAAGTAGGCGAAGATGCCCAAAAGCGAAGATGCCTTGAAGTCACTTGGCGAAGATGCCGAAGTTGTTGATGAAGCCGCAACCTTGGGGTCGATGGTGTTGTTCTATAGAGCCCGTGCACATGGGGGTGCAGAAGGTCGTGTGCATGGGGGCCCGTCTGCATGGGGGTCGAGGGCTCATGTGCACGGGGATGGTAGAGAAGCCAACTCTCGTCCAAAAGGTCGCTCTTCATGGTCTTGTTCGTGGTCTTGACGGGCGTCTCGAAGATGATGACAGTGCTGCATGGTACTTGCATCGGCCGCTCTGAAGGTGTGCGACTAGAGCATCTCCACTATGAAGATGACGAAGGGGAAGACGACTTATAGTTGGCCAACACGTGTCAGATGTCCTCCATGTGCTCGTCCAACTTGTCGTCGAGGTAGTCCCTTTTCCTTGCTTCGATGTGTCATATGTCGATGGCGAGTCACTCGATACGGTTGAGGACCGAAGATGTTGTGCTTTGCCTATTCATCACAAGATTCGAGTAGAGGTGAGTAGGAAATGAGAGAAACAATACCAATATACCGTTTCCCAAAGTTGAGGATGTATCCTGTGTCACTCAATGTGATATGAGAGAATAGTGGAATTGATACAGGACTTGTTCACTCACACCTACAAATTAAAGCTTATCGAGTGGCTTGGTTAGGACAAGTGACACAAATTTCAAGCAAATGTTAGTCCAATATATTGAAAATGTTGAGGAAGATTCACAAAATTGCAATGTAAAGCAAATAGATCAGCTATGGTGACAAACGGAAACACACACACGGATAGATAAATGGGGTCGTGCAACCAAGGAACGAGCTCAAAATGTGGAAGCCACGGAAAATGCTCTTTTTGCACAACTCTAGAGAGACGCTAGCTTGATTGCTCAAGTGGGCAAGATACGCTTTGTGCACCAACCTATGAGAGTAAACGTGTCGTCTTCAATCCCAAGTATGTTATGTATGTATGCTCAAAGTGTGTGTACTATGCAAAATGGCTCAATGCTATTTCTATTGCTTACAAGCTCTTTTGTATCTCCTCTCTTGCTTAAAAGCTTTTTGCTCTTTTTTTATATGCTTGATGCTCGAGCCAAGTATGATATGAGACAAGTATGTAAGATATGCATTGGAGATACTTATGGCACAATGATGATAGCAAGATGATTGCACGCTAAAACTAGCTATGTGGCGCAAGCATGTCACTAAGGTGCACAAATAGCGTGGCCCGACAATTCTCAACTCGCTAGTCTTGATAGGTAAGGTACGCAATAGGCTCGGGGCTATCAATCCAAAGGCAAGGAATATGTACAATGATGTCGTTGAGGTTACCGTCCTTATGCACGGTCGGGGTGTCAAAATGATGAAGTGGTCGTTGTCGATGTCAGGACCGGAGCGATGATGAGTAGCGGTGGTGGTTGTTCTTGATACATGGCGGTTCGTTCATGGCGTCGCGCCTGCTCACGGGCTCGAACTCGGTCTTGTAGGCCATTGCCATGGAACAGATTTTCTTGTGCCTGTCGGTCTTGAGTGTTGTTGCGTCGAGGAGGACTCGCATCGAAAGACGAGTATGACGACGAGTGGTGGCTTGAGTGACACCGTCTTGGTGACGAAGTTGAGGAAGATGCTCGGCTCACGATCATGTTGCGGAAGTCATCCATTTGTTTGGAGAGCTTGGCGTCCAAATAGTCCCGATCCAGTCACAAATTGTAGGTGCCTTAGTCATGTCGAACAGGAGGTGATAAGCTGTGATCAGAAAATAAAAGGTGATAAATTCCCTATTGCTGTACAAAGCCGGTGGCAAATTTTAAAAGCCGGACAGAGGCATGGCGTCTTATAATTACAATGTAAGCCGCCTAAGGTGGTTACATAATGTTCCAACAGTTATTATCAGGAGCTGTTACAGAAATATGAGCCGGCATCATGTTGGCAGGTTAATTGGAAACAACTTCTGGAATCTTTGGCGGGTCACAAATTTACAGTTAAGCCGCCCAAAACTGAAGGGTGGGTCAAGTACCTATAGATCCAAGATTGATGTAATCTGCTAAGTGTGGAGTAAACAGGTTTTACAGATTACAATTATTATTATGGATCTGCGGCAGTTTCAAAAAGAAAAAATAAATCTTAACCCTAGAATGGGGGCGAAAGAAACAGAGCAGTCAAAACCGAATCTGGCGAAAAGAGATGATTCTATGAGTGCTAGGACTACTACCGCACGACTTCTGCGTTTCGTTTGGATTCAACTAAAGCAGAGTAATGGAGGAACCGTGATGAACTCTCATCAACGCCGATGGATATTGGTGAACACTAATGAACTGAGGAACCCTAATGTAGATTGGAAGTAAAAGGGGATAGGCACATGGTGATGCTGATGGACAGCGGAGGGGCGCCGTAGTTTTTCTGGTCGAGATCAGGTTGATGCAGCAGCCAAGACAAAGCTGTTGACGACGGCGGCGGTGCTCTGGAGGCGTCGGTCGTTAGGAGGAAGAAGAGGCAGAGGTAGGGGTAAAAATGAAAAAGAGGGCCCCATGTCCCTATTTATAAGAAGATGATAAGATGGCATGTGCAGAAATCGAGGAGGCAAGATGATTATGTTTACGGTGCGGGTGCCTCAATTTCTGGGAAGCCCATTAAGGATAAAGATCCGTTAAGATATACTGGGTCTGTGCAATATTAATGCACATGAGGTCATGGTGGGTTACAAGGATTCTATGTACATGACATCATGGCGGGGTTACAGTGGTCTGCACAAAATTAGGCACTGATGCAGTTCTGTTAAAGTTAAAACATTGGAGATTGACATGAACAAGTTCAAGTCAACCTGGGGCCTAATGTTGGGGATATAGCTCCGAGGTGTGACCCGCCCAGGAGGGTCCGGGTTACACCGTTGGCGGTTTAATATGAAGAAGGTCCAAGGATGCCCAAGGTGTGAAGACATCGGCTCATGGAGGCAGGCCTGGTGAAAACCCAAGACCTGGGCCTGTGAACCGCCGCATGATGACTTGCCTTGTAAGGCATGACTAGTTAGAAACTGAGCTGGCCACGGTGTGTGAGCCGTCCGGGACTCTGTAAGCCTCCGGGTCTCAACCTGTGTATATAAAGGTGAGACCCGACGGCGGGTTAACTCAGAAAACACTTGATCGATAGTTAGGTCAAGTGTATTCGCTCCCTTGTAATCGAATCTCAAGCAATACAACTAGAAGCAGGACGTAGGCTTTTACCTCGTTGAGAGGGGCCGAACCTGGATAAACTCTTTGTGTCTTTTGTTCCCGTTCAACCCCTTCAAGCTAACCTAGCTGCGATGACCCCACACCTAAGTCCTTTCACTAGCGCATTTGCTGTGACAAAACCACAACACTGTCCTTTGCGATGCTGCACCAAAAGAAGAGCGGCTAGGTTTTTTTGAGAGCGTCTTGAACGCGAGTACTCGACGTTGTTCATCTTCATCCGCTACTTCGACTACGTCTTCGTCTTCGTCTTCTTTGACATCACCATGAGCCAGACCGAGTCTGAGAAAGAAGGTTGCCAAGGGTACTGCCGCCATTGTCGTCGTGGCATTGACCCGGCCGACTGGAGTGTATAATTTGTTTACCCCTCTCCTGATTATTTATGTGTTAGCCATACTTGCTGTTTACGTAGATGTTTTTGCTGTATGCATAGTACCATGCTTACATGGTTAAATATCAGTAAGATTAGTATTGTAGTATATGCCATGTTCATGATTTATTTTCGGATTAAATCAATAGGAAAATTACTAATTTATCCAACATAATCTTTATGCTATATTTTTTTTGCAAGAAATCTTTATGCTATATGTTGCACTGTTACTTTATGATCATATTATACATGTTTTTTTTGCGGGAATCATATTATACATGTTGCTTTGCATGACTTGTGATGAACAAAAACTTTTTCAAGAAACAACAATTTGCAGCACTTCCATGAGCTGTGCTGAGCTGCGTCGTTTCATCATCATAAAAAAACAAAAGACAAAACACCCACGTGACTGAGACACGGGGAGCGGCTGTACGAACGGACGGTGATTCCGGGGCCCCACACTCGTTCGCATCGCCAGGTTTCAGCCGAACATCCATCCGTTGGCACTCACCATCCACGACCGAACCAAGGTCCCGGGAGCTTTCCAATCCAACAGGTGCTGCCTCCTCCAGTCAATTCCACCTCCTCCTCCACCCCCGCCTCCGGTCGAGCTCCCCTCCCCTCCCCGCCTCCGGTCCAATCCTCGCCCGAACCCTAGCCCCGGGCCTCCCGCCCGCCGCGGGATGCGCCGCCCGCCACCCCCAGCTGCCCGCTGATCCTCCGGTCGCCGCAGCGAGCTCCTCGCCCACCGGCATGAGCCGCTACTACGCGCCCTTTCGCGGCGCTGCCAGCGGGGACGGCGGAGGCTGCCTGCCGCTTCCTATCATCGCCGCCGAGGCCGCGCTAGCTGTCGTCGACGCAGCCATTGCTGCCACCGCCTTCGTGCAGGTGCGTCGATTCGATCTGCCGTGCCGTGTATCGCTCCTATGCTCGTGATTTGTGATTCACGGGGGGCTGCACGCTGGTGGTGCGTGTTTGGCCTTCCTGTGGCAGCGGGGCAAGGAGTGGGGTTGCACGGCCTCCTGTGCATGGTACTTTTGCTCGTTTTGGCAGCAGCGAGATAGGGCCAGCTGCATCAGCTGTGCTGTGTTGCTATTCGTCCACAGATTCCAGGCCAACGTGTCGTTCTGGTGTCAATAGGTGTTACTACATGCATCGTTTCCACGAGTATTATCTACAGTTTACTGATCAGCGGTGCTGGAGGAAGAAATTTGGGATACCGGGGTCTGAGTATGCCACACAACTAATGATTGAACTTGACAAGATCAGTTGTGTACAAATGAAGTGTAGAATTTTTTGGTTGGAATGGATCAGAGATATCGAATGGAGTTACATGTAGAACAAGGACCGCCGACCAGTTTCCATTGCATTTTGCACTAAATCCGTCGTTTACATCCGGCATTTTATATCCCGTTACCAAGAATAACTTTGCTTTTTTCTTTTTGCAGTTAGCGAGAATTCACAGGCACAATCAGCAACATGGATGGACTCGGCAAAAGGTTTGTAAAATAGTTATGTACTGTTGTTCAGGCTGCCTATTACGTTGTTCTGTAACGATTTATGATTGCTTTCATTAATGTCTCGATTGTTAATTGGTTATCACGGATAAGTACTTATTTGGCCCTTACATTTTAGTTTACAACAGGTAACCAGTTTTTTTTAATGAAACAAATATTTTGATTTTCTATAAAGTGGTAAAATATGAAGGTACACAAATATCCAAGCCCAAAAATTGCACCAGTCTGGATAGCTCAAACATAATATTTTTCCCCATCTTCCACATAAGTCCTTATACTTGTTAAAAGGAAGTTGCTCTGCCTTATGTTATTATGTATTTTTTACTTATTTGTTTCCGATACTCATTTAGGCCGCTACATTTTTATACTATTTGAGTATTTGCAGTATCACACTTTATATAAAGTTGAGATTGCATTTATTTTCAGACCATTGGATTCTAAAGTATCAACATATCATAATAATTCCTTTTTGTTTAAAGTTGGGAATATTCACCCCAAAAGCGATTCCATTTAGGTACCCTGATGCTGATGTATAATGCCTTTTGTTTTAGATCTGTATTATTCACCCCAAAAGTGATGCCATGTAGGTACCCTGATGTTTATGTGTAAGCATGCTACTGTGTCATGAATCGAGTATCTATATAATTAAAGAAATGATACCTAGTAACAACAATTAGTGCTATTTTCTCAACTCACAGCTTGTATCATCTCAATTTATCTCGTAGCTGTTGGGTTGAACTTGGTTTCTGGCCCAGCCTGTTATTTCCTTCCGATCCTTCACCCATCTTGTTCCGGTCCACTCAGCCCTCTGTCCTAACCGTTTCCTTGCCTGACAGTGCTCATCCATTATGTAATCTCTAAAATAATATGTTCCATCCTATAACCTAAAAATACCCGCTGCAGTGTGCAGGTCTCCGTATAGTTGCTTTAGACTGCCAGAATGACGGTATATTTTGGAGCCCCTATTTATTTTGGAAGCAACAAAGACGAAGGCTCCTTGCATGTGACAACTGACAAGTCCAATTGCAAATCAATAGTTAGGCTATTGGGGTTTCATGCTAGATCTTAGAATGACGATTTAAGTAGATAATCTAGTGTTTTGACTTTTGTCTTCCTTCGAGCTATGAGCTCAACTGCCAGATTTAATGGTATATTATATCTCTTGCAGATATTCCATTTTATGATTGGCCTATGCAACATAGGTGAGAAAAGCATTAGTACAATATTTGATTTTTTTTATCATCTATGTATGTTTGGTCTCTTTATTATTGTTTCCCGTTGCTGCACATTTGAAATTCCTGCATAACATAGTTAGTTGCTAATGAACCTCAAGTGTTCTATATGGTTGGTACTATTCAAGATGCAATTCATGCTAACTTGATTTGCTAGTTTGCTACTGATCATGCTTTAGTGCTAGCTTGATTGCTGGAGTGTTAATAGTGACAATAAACCTGTTTTCTTCTTCTTGAAATATACTAATTTTTCTTCTGATAGTGGAATGTAACTGCTATAACAGCCAGCAGAATATACGCTAGTTTTTTTTTTGGTTGCCATTTTCTCTTATTGCAGTTCTGTTATGTGTGTCCTTAAATAGGTTTGATTCACGCGTAACAATTTGATTACGGATTACTGCTGAATTAAAAATAAAGTTCCATTAAGTTCATAACAAAAATAAACATTGTAAAAGTCATGTTGTTGCTTCTCTGTTAACCAGTATGTTCCATCCTAATTGGAGCTGTAATAATTCCTGTAGTGCATGATCATTTTCGATATTAGTGTCGAATTAATTCTAAATTGACTTGTACCTCTAAAAATTTCCAGAAGCAGATTTATTTTAGTCATGCTATATGTTCGCTGTCAGCCAGTATGTCATAGTGCAGTTTTCATAGTTCATGCAAAATGTTTTTTTTTTACATTAGTTGATGCAAAATGTTTTTCATTATTGACATATTTTTGTAATATAAAAGTGCTTGTGGCAGCTCTAGAATCAGTTTAACCACATATTAACTTCTTTCTTCAGTTCGGCTGTGTTCCTTGCATAGTTCATAAATACCATCATTACTACTGACTTCCTTTCTGTCAACCATGTTGCAGTATTCCTTGCGTATTTCGTATCTACCGTCATCGCTACTTGTGAGAAATGGGTTTGTTGGGTACATGGATGCGGATTTGTTTTGATGGGTATGTTGTCCTGGTGTTTAGCTTTGCTATAGTCCTTCCACTTTTATCCACTTACACTACATGATCTTTTCTCTTCTCTTGTTTATAATCATCTAAGAGGTTAAATTCTCATTATTTTGCAGCTAGTCCGCAGATATTGCTTCTTGCTTCGTTTCTACTACTGTTGTCATTCTGGTGAGTTAGAGTAATTTATATTGGTGCCTAGTAAGCTGCATTATAATGATACTATATGATTTTAAGAGGAAGGTCAACTGGAGCACTTAGCACATAACCCAACATGAACTGTACAGCTGCAGCCTGCCATTACGTAATCACCA